>NC_133376.1:3772708-3830017 GCF_049309525.1 Garra rufa
ACAGAGACGCGGAGCAGATCATATGCGCTCATATGTGCGGTCGGCATGTATTAAACTACACAGCCTCAGCATGATTATGATCACTATTTCGTTTTAGCAAGTTTCATATTGAATCTGTGGGGTAATTTATTAGTCTGTGGCGGTCATAAGCTTACAAATGCGGCTTTACCAAGCTCAACGGCTCTGGCCCGAGCAGATATTAATGGAACGCAATTGGCTATTCAAAATAAGTGGGTGGGGCTGGGCGATATGTTTTTGTTTCAGTTAAAAGTACGTCACCACATAGAATAACGCTGCGTGTTTCAAGGCACTTCAGTGGACCTTTAAGTCGCTGGGGTATATTTGTAGCAATAGCCAAAAATACATTGCATGGGTCCAAATTTTAGATTTTTCTTTTATGCCAAAAATCATTAGGAAATTAATTAAAGATCATGTTCCATTAAGATTTTTTTGTAAAATTCCTACTGTAAATATATCAAAATGTAATTTTTGATTAGTAATATGCATTGTTAAGAACCTAATTTGGACAACTTTAAAGGTGTTTTTCTCAGTCTTTTTTGCACCCTCAGATTCCAGATTTTCAAATAGATTTATCTCAGCCAAATATTGTCCTATCCTAACAAACCATACATCAATAGAAAGCTTATTTGTTGAGCTTTCATATGATGTATACATCTCAGTTTTGTAAAATTTAACCTTATGACTGGTTTTGTGGTCCAGGGTCACATATGTTATTTAAGTAATATAATACTTGATTGATAATAATTGTTTAAATTAATATAAGATTTAAGATTTATTCTTTGCAACTTTAATATTAATTTATGCAATTGCAATGCCTTGATTTTAGTAAGATTAGTACACAGTCATAGCTATAAATGCAATGGTACTAATAATTGGCATAATTCTTTCGGTGTTTCCGTTTTCGGCCTTGGTTTCCTCTTTTTCGGTTTTCGGCTTCGGCCAAGAATTTTCATTTCGGTGCATCCTTAACAAAAATCCTTGAAACGATTTATCGTCCCATCCCTAATCTTTTTGCATTCACTTTTGACAAAAAAAACGGCTGTGTTTATGATGATATACTGATTTTTTTTTTTTTTTTTGTTTTGCATATTTGTCAGTAAATGTGACAAAGAAGCCCGTTCTGGTTCAGAACAAATTTTCTGCAGTGGAAATGCATGCAAACAGTATGTACATTTTTTTCTCTTCCTGCACTTAAATAGTTTAAAATGCGAACGCAGGAATTGTTAAGTGAAATTAAAATGCATGTGTGTCTTATCGAATGCCCAGTTCTTGGAAATCTGGAATCGGTTCTAAAATGGAACTCAATTCTTAAGTTCTCAATGCCCAACCCTAACACTAAGGGCAGTAAAACACCAACAATTTTAATTCCTGGTTACACAAATTATGATTACAGGGGCAATTATCAATTAATACAATTATTACAAACTTAACTAGTAAATTAGTTTGCTTCACACAACCAGCTCTGTAGGTATTGCTTTTCTAAAGTAAAACTGCTTGGTAGCTCACCTGGTAAAGCACTGCAGTCTATGAACCACAAGTCATGATAAAAAAAAAGACCAAAGACCTGTAGAGGCATGCTAAAATGGCATTATTATGTGCTTATGCACATGTGTTTTTATCTCACTAACACTATCAATAAAGTTTAAGGTCAGGTTTAGTGTAAGCGGCAAGTAGCGGTAGGGCATTGATCTTTTAGCGCCACTCACCAAACACTTACAACAACCAATCTAATAATAATAAAAAAAAAAAATCACCAAATTCACACTAATCTGTTTTGGATAAAACTGAACACATATTTAGTGCCACTTACTGGACATTTTACTTTAAATGTCTCACAAAATGTGCCTGAATTAGACTAATATATTTATAAGTGTTGCTTTTTTTTTTTTTTTTTTCTTATCGCAGCCTAAGAAACAAGCAAATCATTGGTTGATTTTTGAAAACATGGACACTCTGGCACAAGCAATGACATATAAACATAGAATGGGGGAGGAGTGTTTATAAAACCTGTTAGAAAATAACCATTGAGTTTGAAATGCCATTTAGTGATGTCGGTTGCGCATAAATATCAGACTTTACCAAAAGCATTTTTTGGAAGTAATAATCCTTGACTAACATTAAAATAAATCAAAGGTTAAAAAAAATATAGAGCTTTGCACACATTGCATACATTACAAACATTTCAAGACACAAGTAAAATGTTCCTTTCATTTTGTCTAAATGTGTTACCAGACCACAGAGGAATTCTATGAGATTTTGACATTCCTACAGATCAGGTTACAGCGCAACACATCACCTGTTAAACAAGTCGGATCTTGAAGATCAGGAACATTTGGTTTTAAAAGGCAGAACTCCACCATTGCAAAATGGCATATCAGACTTTAAAGGACTCTCAACTCTGTTGTTTATAAAAGTAGCTGAAACCTGGCATCTTGCTGCCTGAGGAAAAACCGTGTGGAGTGGAAAAGAGCAGAACAAAGCCTACTTCAGTGCAAACAGTGAAGACAGGTGCTCACTTACAGATCCTTTTGTGAACTCAAGCTGAACTGCACACAGGACATACACTGAGGCGAGAGAGATATGATTTTATATTCTGTATGTAAACCAAGGAATAACAGCCTGGCCAGCTGAACAGAAACAAGGCTCACCTGTCTAGAACATGTCCAGGTCATATTTCAAGCCAAAAGAAAGAAAGCAAAATATCAAGCATTTATTTAAGTAAATTTAGTAGGCATAAAATAAAAATATTTACCTTAACAGTATTAAAATATTTTTTCAATATTGTCAAATTTATATCTAATTATATATTGTTCCTCCACCTACTCCCTACCTAGTTGGTGGACTTTGTTAGACTTTATGCATGCATGCATGCATGCATAAATAAATAAAATAATGACAGTATTTTCAAACGTTACTGTAATGATTATCAAAACCATCTGAATTCATTGCAATAAAAATAATTAATAAATATGCATACATGTATAATATTTATACATTAACATAAATATGACCTAGACTTTTCCATAAAGCAGCGATATAAACAGCTTAAACTGAAACAGGAAATTTTCTCAGATGAATTCAGTACAAGTGGAGAAACTTGAATGGCACAGTAAACCTGACACTGCAAGCAAACACGTACACTCCTAACGGCTCTGTGTAACACAATCTTTCAACTGGAGCCATTCAAAATATCAGCCTGTAAGTAGGGGTGTGCGATAAGACGATTTTTGATCGTGGACGATTAAAATGTCTCCACGATCTGCTTTTGAATAAATATCGTAGTATCGTGCTACAGTGTGCCTCCGTCTTAATTTACTGTACATTCACTCACGGGACACTGCACTTATTCATATTCGCGATCACAAAAGTACATTATTTGAATGTGCTTCAAAGTCTTGCCGGTAAAATAACGCCATTTGGTCCGCGCGCTGTTCTGGCATGCGCTTCATGAGCGCGTAAACCTGAAGCACGTGAGCTAAAAGCCTGTCAAACAGCAACTGATTACTAAACTGAGCTATCTTTGGCGTTTAATTTGCTTATACTGTCAAAAACACGCAAGGATTACATATAAACACAGTCGGTTGTCTAAAGTGAAAGTAAACAGTTAAGAGAAAAACGGATGCGCGTCTGTATAGATGCGTGCAGCTCTGCGACAGAGCTAAACATGCTGTAGATTGTCATTAAAGGGACAGTACACCCAAAAATGTTGTTACTCACATGTCCTAAATCTCTATTATTTTTTTTCGTGTGCTTAACACAAAAGAAGATATTTTGAAGAATGTGGGTAACAGTAGCTGGTCCCCACTGACTTAAAATAAATAAATAAAATATATGGAAGTAACTGGGGACCCAGCAACTGTTTGGTTACCCACATAATTCAAAATAAGTTTTATGTTCAGCATGTTTTATGCTTAAAAAAATGCGAGAGTGAGTAAATGATGACAGAATTGTCATTTTTGGGTGATGATACACTAATAAAACAAAACACAAAGGACTCTTGACTGAAGAACTTCAATACAGTTGCTTTAAATGTTGCTTCTATGTATAATTTATGTATATAATGTATATAGTGTTTTATTTTTATATTTGTTAATTACATTTCTTGAATGCTACTGATAAATACATGGACTGTACCTGAAAATTAAAGCACTGTTTGTTTTATTTGTATAGTATGTGTATTTGTAACATGTAGCTTATCTTTGTTCTTATTTTTTAAAAACAAAGAAAATAATGACAAAGATTTTTTTGTCTTCGCCCACTTTGGCTTAAATATCTGCCATTCTTTTTATTTTATATTTTGTTACCTTGTAAGGTTTTGGTTTTAAAATAGAAAAATTAATTTGGCTGTACTACTCAGACAACTTGTAAAAAAGTAAAACCAACATGACAAAGAATCGTGATAAAATCGTGAATCGGGATATTTCTTGAAAAAATCGTGATATGTTATTTTTACCAAATCGCCCACCCCTACCTGTAAGTGATGAAATCAGCCGAGTGTTTCTAAAACTTTATAAAGAACATTGATAACCTTGGACTCTTTGCAGTATAATCAGAGCAATCCAAATGGGTTCAGAGTCGGACAATAAATTTGAGGAAGGAATAGCTGTAGATTGTTGATAAGGCCCGTTCCCACCATTCAGTTTAGAAAGAAATTAAACAATGAAGAAAAAAAAAAAGAACATGAGGTCCAGCCAAGAGAAGAGCAATGATATTCACGATGTTCAGATTCACAAAACTGGCCATTTGAGGTGCATGCAGGTTGGTGTAGTCAGACCAGTAGTGTTTAGTCTACAGCCTCCACTGGTTTATCATAGATCATAAAGCATGAATAAACCAGTGAAGTGCTACAAAACCAACTGTAATAGACCGACTACCGGTCTGAACATTTTGTTGTCATTTCATTCCAAACCTGTATGACTGACTATATTCTATGGAACACAAAAGGAGACTTTTGGCAGAATGTTCACTCTGCTCTTTTCCATACATTAAAAGTGAACAGAGATCTGTCAAAAAAAAAAAAAAAAAGTCAAAAATCATCATAAAAGTGATATTTCTCTTTTAAGGTCTAGTCTAACTTTAAGTTTGAGCAGGATGCACTACAAGTACTATAGTTTCCAATAGATCAATCATGGTTTGCTTTAAAGATGGTTTGCTCTCACTCTATCTCAACTGATTTCTGACATAATAAATAGACTCTTGAAAGATAGTCTTGAAGCAAGCAAAGTCTTGATTTCACACAGTGTCATTTGCTACAGGCAGCTGCACAAACACAGTGATTCTGAAACTGAGGGCCATGCAGATAATGAACAGCACGTTCAGGATATTACAGTTTAGATCAAGTTTGTCTGCAGTTCTTGTTCCAGAGTAAACTTTCAGAATGTGCAACTGTTTGATTTATATTAGATTTTTTTTCTACTTGAAGTACACAAATTTGCATTGTCCTAGAGCTGAACAATTAATCGTTGAAAGGTTATGATCAAGATTTAAACACTCACGTGATCTTACTGCTAAATGGCAATGATTTGTCTGTGTCTATTAAAGGAGATGTTCACTTCCAGAACCAAAAATGTACAGATAATTTACTCACCCCCTTGTCATCCAAGATGTTCATGTCTTTCTTTTTTCAGTCACTAAGAAATGATGTTTCTTGAGGAAAACCTTTCAGGAATTATCTTCATGTAGTGGACTTCAATGGTGCCCCGAGTTTGAACTTCCAAAATGCAGTTTAAATGCAGCTTCAAAGGGCTCTAAACGATCCCAGCCAATGATGAAGGGTCTTGTCTAGTGAAACGATCGGTCATTTTTTAAACAAATTGACAATTTATATACTTTTTACCTCAAATGCTCGTCTCGGGAAAAAAAAAACTGAGTTCACGCAGACTTATACAAGATGAGCATTTGAGGTTAAAAGGTATATAAATTGTCAATTTGTTTCAAAAATGATCAATCGTTTTGCTAGATAAGACCCTTCTTCATTGGCTGGCACGTTTTGTTCTGGAAGTGAACTTTTAAAACTTTTAACTCCTTTAAACCTTTGACAAATTCATAATGAAATTTTCAAATTTGGGTTTGCCGCTGACACAGAGAAAGCAGTTTAGATCATGTTTAGATATGAATCAGCTACAAACAGTATTTTCAACCACACAACATTATTTCTGTCCTACAATTAGTCATGTTATCACAGAAATACTGGGACAAAAGTTTATATTAAACACTGATATAACCACAGATGTCTATGGTAGCGATGCAAAATTCAGCAAATCTTCCTTTGAAAGTAATTTTCGCTTCAAATTGCCACTTTAAATAATGTTTGTTGATTACATTGTTTTATGTTACATTTTTAACAAGGGGCTGTTACAAATTAGTTTTTCATTGAATCATTCATTCAAGAGATTTGCTCAAAATTGCTGATTCATTCAGTAATGAAACAAGTATTTATAAGTGAGTCATTGAATCATTCATTCAAACCATTTTTTAAGTAATTCTTTCAAATAAATTAAACATTTTTTAAGAGTACGTCTGCAGCAATTAGGCCTAATATTTTGTCACAGCCTCTGCTAAATTCTTTATTTGATCTTTATTTGAAACAAACTTATCCAGAATCATGCAGCTCTAAAAAATGTACTGATAACACCATACTACAGATGGAGCAATAGAAAGCCACATGATAAAACAGAGATCATTTTTTCTGTCCAATTCTGTCCATTTCTTTCTGTGCCAATACTCATGTGTAGACCTGCACAAGGTCACACACACACCATCATAACACACGCCACTAAAATACGGCAATAAACGTTTACTAATTAACAGAAAATGTAATATGAAACACCTTAACATGCACTACCGTTCAAAAGTTTGGGGTCAGAAAGACTTGTAATAGTCTTTAAAGAAGTCTCTTATGCTCATCAAGGCTGCATTTATTTGATTAAAAATACAGACAAAAACAGTAATATTGCTAAGTTAAATTTTTTTTATTTTATTTTAACATACTTTAAAATAGAATTTATTCCTGTGATGAAAAGCTGATTTTTTTATCAGCTGTCACATGATCCTTCAGAAATCATTCTAATATGCTGATTTATTATTAGCATGATCAATGTTGGGTAATATCAACAGTCATGCTGCCAAATATTTTTTGGAACCTGAGATTTTTTTTTTCAGGATTTTTTTTTCATGAATTACAAGGTTAAAAACAATAAGTGTATACGGTAGTGTATATCTCTTAAAAAAAGAAAATAAACAACACCATTTAAATAAAAGCATGTTTTCACTGTGAATAATATAGCAATTCATATCTTATAACTGCAAAGTTCAAAAATGTCAAAGTATTTTACAGTAATATAATAAGTAATAATAGATACAGGTCAGGTAACTTACTATAAGGTCATTCCGTGTCAATTCAACCAGAGGTCCCCAGCTCAAATTTTTGATTTTGCTAATATTATTTATTCTGAGGAAAGATAGACATGTATAGTGAATAAAGCCAACATATTAAATGTAATGGATGAATAACTACTGAGTAATCCTCTATTGTGTAGAGGGAGGTCAAAATGGCAATTTTCACCTTAGATTCAGAGTCAAGTTACAGGGGGTTAATAATGACTTCAGAAAGATGGCAGCATCATTATCTTATTTTTGCATTATCTCTTCTTCAGACATTGTTCTTTAAATAAAATAGTATCAACTGTACACAAAGTGACTAATATTTGGTTTTCAATTACTGAAAATTGGTAACATTCAACAATCTGGACATGGTGCCTCTCTGGGACTGAACGATGTAGGGTCTTGAAAATTAAGATTTAAAAAAAAAAGTTTATAAAGAACTAGAATCCAAAACCATATTGTGATATCTTTAATACTTCTTGAGTTATAGGCACTGAAACTTTGGAGAAATAATATTTATGGCACTGGTGTGTTCAATGCAGGTATCTTGACAGAAAGAAACAAGATACATCCTTAGTTTTAACATTATTTGTTCTTCAGACATTCCTTTTTAAAATAAAATAAGTATTGTATTTTTTCAAACTGACCCACATTTAGTTTTTTCCCACTGAAAACGTGTACATTTTAGTGATTTACTCCTGGAGGCTGGAGCCATATTGAAATTCCAATATCTCTGAAACCAAATCTCATAGGGTATTAAAAATAAAGATGCCAAAAGGAAACTTTATTAATAAACAATATCTAAAAGGGCATTCAAACATCTTTAATACTTCTTGAGTTACAGGCATGCAAACTTCGGAGAAAAACTTGAAAAGCGCTGTTTCCCCATTTTTGAATGGTCACCATTGGCACAAAATGCAACAAAGATTGCTAAAGTCAACTTATTTTACTAATATAACCCCCCTGTAACTTGACATTTTGACCTCCCCCTACAAAATAGTGGATTACACAGTAAATATTCATCATTTAATAATTTGGCTTTCATCATTTTATCACTATACATGTCTATCTTTCTAAGTTTTTTTTTTTTAATTTGGTTGATTTGACAAGGAATGACCTTATAACCAATTAACAGGTTTTTAATGCAACCTTTTTCAGTCATTTTCTTTAAAAATGTAACATTTTTTAGAGGTGAATTCACCGAAGAGACTGTGTTATGTATCAGCTACATAGCAATGCTCCAGCAACCAACTAAAACACCCTACAGTCTTGGCATCTATGGAACATGTAGTAAAGTATTTTACTATATTTTTCCAAACATAATATTTATTATTCACTGTAGAAAAAAAAGCACAAAAACAGAAAAAGCACTAACAATTTTCTGACAGGACATTATCTACCAAGTTTGTCAATTTGTTTTTACCCTAAAACACAATGCAATGCTTGATTCAAAAATACACCTGTGGACAACCAATACGGAAAATGTCATGAGTCCTGTTTTTAGCTTTGCATGTCAAAGCTAAAAGTTTAAAGACTTTTATAAGGGAAAATGTGGTACATCTGGGGTGGAACCATTTGGACAAAGAGTCAAAACACTGAGCCCAACAGAAGATGACAGATGAAAATTAAATTGTGTTTTCATAATAATTCAAGACTACTGAATTGACAGCGAGACACAACAGGCCTGTGAAAAATTAGTTAGGGAATCAAAATGGGAGCCAACTTTGAGCCACTGAGGTCTGTAGTGTCAGTAAAAACTAAATATAAAAGCCATTAATACAGCAGTAGCTATCCCGAGAGTCACAGCACCATCATGTAGACCACAATCACTCAAAATAATCAAGTTTCATCCAGTGTAATCTAGTCAAATGCTTGGAAGTCATGAGCCAACAGCCTCCCACAGACATTGTCCAAGTATTTTGTCCTGACATCACTTTAAGCCTTGACAATGGCATCCAAACCACACGCTCCTCCAGCAATGAAAGGCCGGGAACGGCTCTAACCGATAACATGTTCTTCTAAGCAGGCTGCAAGTAACACTTACAGCTGAAGAATGATGGCCTTGGAGAACGTGAGAGGAAGAATATGACCGCAGCACCACAGAACTTAGCATGAACAGCATTTCAAGGACTGAGTCAGACATCATGGCTTAGTTATGATCAGGAATGCAGACAGATTCACCTTCCTGAACCAATCAAAGACTTGGAAAAGCAATGTCAGAGATCTCTTTTCTTAGTCTCTGGGATGGCCTTTTAAAAGTTAGTCAAAACCACACATTCCTATCCAGCCCAGCAACGCAGGCTAGAGCTGCACGATTCTGAATAAAATGAGAATCACGTTTTTTTTGCTCAGAATATAGATCACGATTCTCTCACGATTCTGGAGAACATTTTTATTTTAAAGATTTACCCCTGAACATTAGGTTATCAAACAGCAGTAAAATAGCAGTGAAATGAGACAAAATAAACTTTGCTTTAAAAGTAAAGAAATGGAATGAAAAATAATGTAAACCAAAAAAAATCACCATTAAACATTAAAAAAAATAAAAATACAAAGGTATTATGTCAGAGTAAAGTGATTTAAAGATTCTTAGCTAGAAACACTAGCCTATCAACATTTTGTGGTTGTCACCGTCCACTCTGTGGGACGCCCAAGTTAACTTCACCATTTTACAAATAAATCCTAATGCTCAGACAATATTTGGCTGAGATAATAAAATATTTGAAAATCTGGAATCTGAGTGTGCAAAATCGAAATATTGAGAAAATCACCTTTAAAGTTGTCCAATTGAAGTTCTGCATATTACTAATCAAAAATTAAGTTTTGATATATTTATGGTAGGACATACAAAATATCTACATGCAACATGATATTTACTTAATATCCTAATGATTTCTGGCATAAAAGAAAAAGATGATAATTTTGACCCATGCAATGTATTCTTGGCTATTGCTACAAACACACCCGTGCTACTTAAAGGAGAAGTTCACTTCCAGAACAAAAATGTACAGAAAATGTACTCACCCCCTTGTCATTCAAGATGTTCATGTCTTTATTTCTTTCTTTCTTCAGTCATAAAGAAATTATGTTTATTGAGGAAAACATTTCAGAATTTCTGAACCCCAAATTTGAACTTTCAAAGTTTAAAGGTGGCTTCAAACTATCCTAAATGTGGTTTTAATTGATCCCAGCCGAGGAAGAAACTATTTTTCATTTTTTTTTTTTTTATTACAATTTATATACTTTTTAACCTCAAACGCTCGTCTTGTCTTGCTCTGCCTGAACTTTTTTCCAGTTCAAGACAGTTAGGGTATGTAAAATACTCTCTAATCTAATTTTCTCCGTCAACTTTAAAATTGTCCTACATCACTGTTTTACCTTTTTTGCTAAGGGTGTTTGATCATTGCATGTTCACTTTGCAAACACTAGGGTTGGTTCTTCTGCGGCGATGTAGGACAATTTTGAAATTATTTTTGAAGTTGAGGAAGAAAACAAGATTTTTTGACACACCTTAACTCTCTTGAACCAGAGTTCAGGCAGAGCAAGGCAAGATGAGCTTTTGAGGTTAAAAAGTATGTAATTATAATACAATTTATAACTGTTCAATCTCGGGGCACCATGGAAATCCACTATATGGAGAAATTTTTTTTCCTCAAAAAACTATTTCTTTAAAACTGAAGAAAGACAGACATGAACATCTTGGATGACAAGGGGGTGAGTACACTATCTGTATTTTTTTGTTCTGAAAGTGAACTCCTTTAAGACTGGGTTTGTGGTCCAGGGTCAAATATTTATATGAAAATATGTATATTAAATGAAAGCATGGTCATTTTTATTACATTCATTTATATTATCATCAGTTTAAACTCTAATAGTGCATTCAAGTCATGTTGGAAAGATTATATGTGTGAGTTGAATGCACATGAGCACCATCACAAAGTCATAAGTACAGGTAGAAAAACTCTTTAAGAGTTTCTGACTTGGCAACATGTCAGTGTAAAAACATGACAGGTGCACTTAAAATGTTTTTTTTTTTCATTTACAGTAACACCACCTAAGATGGTTCAAAATAGGGTTGCAAATGGACAGAACATTTCTTTTTGGAAACTTTCAAAATACAATAGCACTGTACAATCGAATATATGATGGAATGTATAACAATTCAATCCATAGCACCTTAAACGTTATATATTCCTAAATTGAATAAAAAGCAAAAACATTCCTGATGCTCATTCTTTATTCATCTTGCACATTCATCTTGATCTTGCACATCACCATCTTGTTAAAATTAAACATGCATCATAAAAATAACTTCTCAGAATATATTGAACACACACTATAATATGCACAACTCAGTATGCACAGGAATGCTGTATGCATAGTGCATGCAGAACGCTAATTTTCTGCACAAATAAGACTGAAGAAAAAAAATTGGCCAAAATCTGCTAGAAGTATGGAATACTGTATCCCATAATGCAAAGCATTCAAGCTGACTATCCACTAACATAAACCAGTTTGAACAACTGTTCATTATTCAACTGGACTGCCAAAATTGCATAAGTTTTAAACAAAATGCATACTACACAGTACATACTGTATACTGCATACTCTATGTCAACAGCATGCAAAGATAGACCACTAGATTTTCCTTCAAAATTGCAAAAGTTCAGTCAAATAAACCATGGAGTAAATATTAAACTACGATTGATATCAGTGGTTCATCTTCAACAAGTAGGGTGCATTCAGTAGCGTTTTCCACGCATTCTATATACACTGTAATATGCCAAGTAGGAGTAGTATGCTATTCTAAACATGAACAAATACACACACTTTCAACATTCCTGTCAATTAAGACTGTTAATAATACTTTCATGAAGCAAATCACTGATAAAACAGGTACATAAAACTGTAAGCAGATAATTTATCGTGAGGAAAACTGTCAAAGGGCATTTAGTGATATAGTGATGGTACCAGATAGTATTACTGATTCTTTAATATATAAATATCCATCTTTTCACACTGAGGACAACTGAGGGACTCATATGCAACTATTACAGAAAGTTCAAACACTCACTGATGATCCAGTAGGAAAAACAATGCATTAAACTTTTTGAATTTGAAGATCAGGGTAAATTGAACTTATTTTGTCTTCTGGGAAACATGTAACTATCTTCTGCAGCCTCTGAAGAGCAGTACTAAATGAAAAAATATGATATTTAGGCAAAATAAGAAAAATGTACACATCTCCATTCTGTTCAAAAGTTTTCACGCCCGGCTCTTAATGATAATTTATCGCGAGCAAAACTGTCAAAGGGCGTTTCGTGTGAAACGAGTTCAATGACAAACACGTCACCTCTATTCTTTATCCTCCATTCATCAAACCACATCTATATTCATATGTGTAATCAATTAATAAACACCCCGACTGCAAATAAACACAACACATGACTGTTAAAAAAACAACAACAACTGATGAGTAGCAACTCAATCTTGCTCTTCCAAAAAGAAAGAAAACAAAAACGTTTTATATCAGGATATCGACATGCAAATGTAAACTAACACTTCCCAATTGAATTGCAGCGGTGGAATGAAACATTGTCAACTTTCAATCACGCTCGTGAGAGCGTTTGCAACTCCACATGTAGGCTATAAATGGTCGGTACAGATTAAATGCAAGTTATAATCGAATGCCTCAATGTTTAAAAAAAAAAAAAAAAAAAAAAGAAAGACAACACAATCTGACAAACCAAAAGTCCTCTAAACAGTTTTATAAGTTCAGAAACTTACTGTGTCTGGCCGCGTTTGTTGCCCTGCTGGCGTTTCACCCTCACACACAGAAACACACTATACTCCCTCACTGGCCGCGTCTCAACACACAGCGTGCTGCCTACCTAGACAGCATAGCCTCAAGCATAGTCAGCAGCCTAAGACACAAAGTACAGTCTCAAAAACATTGAATCTTCTATACTAAGCTCGACGAGCTGACTTGACTGGTTTGTTTTTGAGCTTTATTTTTATTTTTATTCTGTAAACAGAAAGCAACCAACGAACGAACGAACGATATAGATATTATTAGACTGAAATTACATTAGATAATTCACCAAGAAATGAATACTGAGAGTATACATCTTTGTTTCATGATGCGGAAAAATTAAAACATAAATAAATAAATACAATTATATAAACTAATCAGATAGTGAACAAAGCAACATTTTCCAATTTAGTTTAGTTGAAGCCCTAAAATAACAAAAACTAAATAAGTTTAAACCAAAAACTACAACTTAATCAAAAAAGCTGTTATAAGTAATAAAAAAAAACAGCAACATTATTACAACTTTTACTAAAATGAAAATGAAAATGTAAAATATACAAATGCAATATAAAATATTAATAAAAAATCTGAATAGTATATTAATGACATTGAAATAGCACTACCATTATAAAATGAGTTAGTATTATGCAGTGGGGAAAGTTACTTTTAAAAGTAATCCATTACAGTATTGAGTTACTCCATGAACAGTAACTAACTGCATTATTTAGTTACTCTTTATGGAAAGTCATGCACTAATGTTTGCATTACTTTTTGCTACCTGGTTCCATGATACAGGAAAACTAAAACATAAATAAATAAATTAACATTACTTTTAACAACAAATTGTTAGTAACCCATTTTATTTAAGTTGAAGTTCAAATACTAAAATAGCTAAAACTAAATAAATTCAAACTAAAAAAAAAAACTTAAAAACTTAAAAATATATAGACTTTAAATACAAAAACTAATAAAATAACTGAAATTGAAATAAAACATAAAATATACAAATTCAATCTAAAATATTAAGAAAAATAGCACTACTGTTAAAAAGTGTTAGTACTATGCAGTGGGGAAAGTTACTTTTAAAAGTAATGTATTACAATATTGAGTTACTCCATAAAACATAAACTACTTTTTGTCTAATTGCATTACTTAGTTACTCTTTATGGAAAGAAATGCACTAATGTTACTTTTGCATTACTTTTTGTCACCTGGGCTGGTCTTGCTTATCTACTAATAGCAAAAAAAAAAAAAAAAAAAGTTATATTTCTGGCAATTGTAACGACCACTTCACACAAAACTTAACACTGAGAGTATAAATCAGTGTTCTATGATGCAGGAAAACTAAAACATAAATAAAATAAATAAATAAACATTACTTGAAAAAAAACAACTTATCTGCTAGTAACCCATTTTAGTTTAGTTGAAGTTGAAGTACTAAAATGGCTAAAACGAAGTAAATTCAAACTATAAAAACACAAACTTAGTTAATAAAATATAGACTTTAAAAACAAAAACTAATAAAATAACTAAAATTTAAATAAAAACATAAAATATACAAATGCAATCTAAAATATTAAAAACAATAGAACTAACATTAAAAAAGTGTTAGTACTATGCAGTGGGGAAAGTTACTTTTAAAAGTAACGCATTAGAATATTGAGTTACTCCATAAAAAGTAACTAATTGCTTTACTTAGTTACTCTTTATGGAAATGAATGCTCTAACGTTACTTTTGCTTTACTTTTAGCCACCTGGGCTGGTCTTGCTTTTTTGTTTATTAATAACAAAAACCCCAAAAGTTATATTTCTGGCAACTGTAAAGACCACTTCACACAAAAATATGAAATTAATCAGCTTCAGGCTGAAGGAAGTAGCTCTACCTTGTTTGAGTTACTCTTCTAGTTACTTCAAAAAAAGTAAACACTAGTACTATGATTCAGTGACGGTATTACAAGTATTTAAATATATAAATATCCATCTTTTCACACTGAGGACAACTGAGGGACTCATATGCAACTATTACAGACGGTTCAAACGCTCACTGATGCTCCAGAAAGAAAAAACATGCATTAAAAGCCTGTGGGTGAAAACTTTTTGAATTTGAAGATCAGGGTAAATTTTACTTATTTTGTCTTCTGGGAAACATGAAACGATCTTCTGTTGCCTCCGAAGGGCAGTACTTAATGAAAAAATATGATATTTAGGCAAAATAAGAAAAATGTGCACATCTCCATTTTGTTCAAAAGTTTTCACCCCCGGCTCTTAATGCATGTTTTTTTTCCTTCTGGAGCATCAGTGAGTGTTTGAACCTTCTGTAATAGTTGCATATGAGTCCCTCAGTTGTCCTCAGTGTGAAAAGATGGATCTCGAAATCATACAGTCATTGTTGGAAAGGGTTCAAATACACAAAAATGCTGGAAAACCAAAGAATTTGTGGGACCTGAAGGATGTTTCTGAAGAACAGCAGACAGCTTAACTGTTCAGGATATTTTTATAAATTCAGCTATTATTTTCTCTTGTGGACTATATGTAAACATCTTTTATGTGAAATGTATTATTCAGGTCAGTACTAAATAAACAACAACATGCATTTTGTATGATCCCTCTTACTTTGCTAAAATAATTAACATTTTGCAGATTCTAAAAGGAGGGTGTAAACTTTTGACCTCAACTGTACATAATACTTTTTGTTAATAGAATTCAGTTATTTGTTTCTCATTCATTTATTAATTCATAGCCTGTGTGAGTTCAGCTCCAACCCCGATCAAACACACCTAAACAAGCTCATCAAGGTCTTCAGGATCAGTAGAAAGTTACTGGCAGGTGAGTTTTTATCAAGACTGAAAGTAAACAGATCTATAGCTCTCATATTGTTATGATCATCCTTTAAAAAAAAAAAAAAATAGATAAAATGAATGATTTCCTTATGGACCAGGCTGCAGCAGTCTTTTTCTTTTGCCTTCATGCCTTGTTATGAGTCAGAGCCGTCTGTTTTTCAGGTCACGGCGGTTTTCTGGATCGTAATTACAGACTCATATTCCAGAATAGGAGGAAATACCAAGGTGAGGAGCAAAAGTTATTATTAACAGCATAACTGTCCTGCTACAAGAAAAGCTGCTGTATTTCCTGGAATTTCCTTCCAGGCGCTGATGGATTCTTTAGACTTGATTGATGTCCTGATAGTGTAGTATAAGTATACGATCAACAAATCCAAACTGTATAAGAAACCACATTCCATTTCAACATTACACAGGCTGAAGCATGTCGAAAATGCACACAGAGTAAATGCAACAGCAATTCCTATATTGAGAAATCCAGATTTTATATATATGGCCTGATGCAGTGAGATGTTTTGGCTTCAGCAAGCAGTTAGGACATGTTCCATGTATATTGTGTAAAATGGTCTATTTTAGAAACAATATTGCTATATATTTCATCATATATTTCACGTCTTTCATCATTATGCAGGGTGTTTCCTTATGGAAATGCATGAATGAGATCATAAAACTATTGCGCTGAAAAACAACATAACCAGACGAGCTGGGTTAGAAAACACTGAGCTGTTGAGCATATGAAGGACATTTAAAAGTTTAAGGGTTATAATAATAAAGTCTTTTGTTTTGACTCAATAAACACATACATACCAGTGGAGTCACTGAAGAGTAATGTAATATTGAGGAGTGTGTGAGTGACTAATAGTCAGTGTGCTGGAAAAAATATTCAAACCACAACATTAAAACCTCACCAGCTAGATTTTAACATCTTTCGGAGAAAATGCGAGGGCTGTTTGCTTGTGCTATAGGGTATTGTGGATTGCTTACTGACCAAAAGATTCCTTCAGCCATCCATCAAGCAAAAAAGTCCAATCCATTTGACACCAACACAAGACGAGTATGTTTACACTGCATCAAATGTTAAAACAATATTGCCAGTGGAATCATCCACAATGTACACTTTGATCGTAGCAGTGTGTGTTTTGTCAGCTGTGGCCGTTTTTTTTTTTTTTTTGTAATGAGTGACAGAGGATAGCACATGTACCAGATGTCAAGTGGAAGAACAAATTGGGACAACTGCCCTGTGAGTAAACTCTAAATAAACCTTCCTTTACAGAGACTTTCCAATGCATTCACATGTGTGACCCTGGACCACAAAACCAGTCTTAAGTAGCACGGGTTTGTTTGTAGCAATAGACAAAAATACATTGTCTGGGTCAAATTTCTAAATGTTTTTTAATGCCAAAATCATTAGGATATTAAGATCATGTTCCATGAAGATAATTAGTCAATTTCCTACTGTAAATACATCCAAACTTAATTTTTGATTAGTAATATGCATTGCTAAGAACTTCATTTGAACAACTTTAAAGGAGATTTTCTCAAAAAAATGTTTTACTTTTTTTTTTGGCACCCTCAGATTGCAGATTTTCAAATAATTGTATCTCGATGTAAAGCATATTTTTTCAGCTTCCCTATGGAAGCCCATTTCTGCCCCTGAATTAAAAAAATCTATATAAATATTGTGACTTTTTTCTCAGAATTGTGAGATACAAACTTGCAACTGCGACTTTATATCTCGCAATTGCGAGTTTATATCTCACAATTCTGAGAAAAAAAGTCCAAATTGTGAGATAAAAAGTCGCAATATTTTTTTTTTTTTCTTCTTTTTTTTTTTTGATTCAGTGGCGGAAATGGGCTTCCATATCCATAGCTTCCAAATATATAAACCTCAAAAAAAAAAAAAAAAAATACTAGTTTTGTGGTCCAGGGTAACATATTGTATACAGTCCATCATTAACAGACTCTTTCATTAGTAGGCCAGAAAATTTACCAAATCAAATATTATACAAAATATTATTTTATGCAATTTTTGCCATTTTTTGTTTATTTACATTTTACTAAATTTACCAATTTTCCTAAATACAGATCTGTATACATGTATGCTGCAGTCACACTAGCAACATTCATTGGGGCATTCATTGTCAATTGTGTAAATATGTATAAATATAGCATAGAAACACAGCAACACAGTGAATTTGTGTGAACTCCAGCATGAACATGAGCAAAATCTGTGTGGGGAACATTTTTTTTTTCCTGTTGGAATGACTGGAAATTGCAGATCAGTCAGGAGCAGTGTTGGAGAAAGTTACTTTTAAAAGTAATGCATTACAATATTGAGTTTTAATATTACAATATTGACCAATTACGTTACTTAGTTACTTTTTATGGAAAGTAATGCGTTGCGTCACTTTTGCGTTACTTTTTAAATCTGGGCAGGGCTTGCTTGTTTGTTTTCATTATAAAAAGTTCTATTTTTGGCAAATGGAAAAGCCTTTTCACAACAAAAGCCTCAGGCTTAGAAAAAAGTACATTCACGTCTGTACAGTAGACCGCAGAAGAAAAAATGTCAACTCTTCAGCAAAAAAAAAAGGAAAACGAATGCTCATTAGTATGGATGAATTGGATCATCGAAGGTCGGCAGCAAAGCCATCGGTTAATAAAATGGGATTAAATACATAAAGGATATTTGTATTATTTAACATATTTAATTATTACAGGTTTGCATTAAACACTGTTGTCATTCATTTTGAGGAATCAATTTTTTTAGTGAGTGAGATGAATTAATGCATGTTCACATTTATTCTAGAACTAAAGTAACATCTTACAATTTTTGGGGACAGGAGAGCTTTAATCAATAAATGAGGGGACAAAGTAACTGGCGTTACTTATTTGAAAAAGTTACTCAGATATTTTCTTGTCAATTAAAAAGTAAAGCGTTATTTTACTAGATACTTGGAAAAAGTAATATTATTGCGTTACTTGTAACACTGGTCATGACAACTCTCAGAGTACTTCATAACACACATTTTATTAATGTAAATAGGATTGGTTTTGGCAGACTATGCTGCTGCTGTGACTGTGGAGCCGGTGGTGCTAAACCAATAAATAAATAAATACAGAGAATAATTTTGCTGCTGCAGAGCAAAGTACGCAGACTTGCACTGAGACAGGTGGTGCTGGGGAGGAGGAGGGCTGTATGGAGCAGTGGCTTTCAAACCCTGGCTTCTGGCAACCCATTTTTCGGGTGGGTTGCGAGTCTTAAAAAATGGGTCGGCAGAAGATCAATGGAAAATGTATATATGTATGTAATAAAGTTCAAGACTCAGGGAAGAAGGAATCGGGAAACAGCAAACTTAACTTAAACAGTAAGTAAAAGTAAGTGGCAGCCACCTCATGGCAGAATCCAATTGTGTTTGTGTTCTGTAATTATAATACATTTTATTGCATTCATTTTTTGTGTTACATTTAATTTATTATTCTCTTTTTTAGAACCAATATCGATTCTTAAATCCCAATCGATCTTTTGGTCTATGCTGTTTTCAGTTGATGAATGAGCAGAATGAATAGTACGCCTCCTATCCAATACATCGCAAAAGTTCTGTGCTACTTTTGATCTGAAACAAAGTCTCAGATTTCAAATTTTGTTCATTTAATTAGAAAATCCAAGCAATAAATAGCGTTTTGGCGCTCTGTAATGTGGCTTGATAGGTCGCTGTAACTTACACCGGGTACTCGCCTGTGCGTAAAAGATTTTCCGGACAATTTTTGGTTGACGTGACCTCTGATATATGTGGGTTGTGTCAATTTAAAAAGAAAAAAATAGGGTCCCTCTTAAAAAAGTTTAAAAACCACTGGTATAGACGGTTTCAACGGCAACAACATAAACAAACGTTACTGCGCATGAGCGCTTTTGTGGCCCAAACTTAACTTCCGGTAGACATCCAAATAGAATCAATAACAACAGCTAAGTCCTTCTAGAGTAGATTATTTTTTTAATAACAAGCGAAATATGTTGGCTGCGTAAATTAGACTGATTTATTAAAAATGCAAACTCATTACTTCCCAGTAGGAGGTGCTTTAAGCACGAGAAACGAGGTTTCCCCGGTAATGGCTATAGACAAAGCAGCTCTTAATTTAAAAACGCTGCCTTATGCAGGATGAAATGAAAATGACATTTTCTAAAGACAGCCTTTCTTCAGAAATACAGTGATATAAAAACACCCACGCCTGGGTTTGATTTTTAAACGTGCATTACGTTTATTCAACGAAGTCTATTAACAGATTAATTAATTAGTCTATTAATTCCAATTTCCAATTGGAAAATCAGTCGGTTTTTATATCGTGGCAGGTCGCCACAAATAAATAAATGTTTGGGAAACACATACCACAGCACAATAACCTGAGACCAACTTCATTACTCATTATTAGCTGCGTTTGTAGCCCGCGACACGAACCAGACAGATAAACAAACACAGACCGGAAGTTAACTTAGGTCCAGGCGCGTGCGCCCGATGAAACCGTCTATAGAGCACAGACTGAACTCAATCTAGTCGGACCGGAAAATGATTATAGAAATCTTTGGCTGCAGAACTGGCTAAGATTTTGTTTTCAACGTTATAATTACATAAACATTTTTAGAGAACATGATATTTGTATGATATTTGCGCCAGTAAGTTAACAGTTTCTGAAGGTTGGAGGTTTTCAGCGTTTCAGCTGTTATAAATAAGCCAATGTGGTTTGGAGATGACATAGCATCTCATAAAACTATAAAAAAACCTTCAAACAGAGCACAATGATATGAACAGCTTTGGGAAACAGTTGTAAAAATCACACTGAAGATCAAGAAATTCCTGTTCTCATATCATTACACAAACTGTCTTTTTCAAAATATGGGTTTAAAGTGTAACGATCAACAGAAATCTTTGTTGGCGTGACCAGCGCGGTTTCTGAGTGATGGTGCACATAGTGCCATACGTGATTGGTTAGTGACACAGGTTTTATAGTTTAAGCTCTCAAGCACATTCATCAAGAAACTTCATATGAAACCACAACTGTTAGAGTGCAACAGCCTGCAACTCTACCCATAATCCACAAATGACACAGTCCTGCTATTTTTTAAGGATTTACTAGACAAAGTAGCATTATTTAAATATGGCTACCACATTTGCTTTATATTTGATGCCTTCATCATCCAAGAAAGGATTCTTGACATGCTTAGCCGTTTGTTTATTCGTTGCAATAGTTATGATTCCTCATTTTTTGTGGTTTATATATGCAAACACTTAAATAACAATTTATAGACTGATTCTAAAGTGCAAAGTTTTGTCTGGTGTGTTTAGGGTTATCCAGAGCATATACAGCATATTCTGGGGCAAAGGTATAGAGCTGACATGCACAATAAACAATGACTTCGGGTGACAGAACTCATTAACTTTTATAACTACTATTACCATTCCACTTGTTTTGCGTGAACAGGTTATATCTATATAGTGTCAACATTTAGGCCTACATTGCACAAGTTCTACAGAATAAAATATGTAATAATTTCTCATCAGTCTCATTAAGATTAAGGCTTTCTGACCTTTAGCGCACAAACACGATGAGCATTAAATACAACTCATTCTCTTTCAGAAATGACATATAATCAACTCTCAGGTCCTAAAGGAGTGTTGGGGATGTCTGTTAAAGGTTATTTAATATAAAAAAATCCACTTTGGTGGACATTGTAGCTATAAGTAACAACATCATGTCAACTCGAAGTCATTAGAGTATTAGTAGACTGTAATTTCTGCTAAGGGTCAAAATTTTACATCCCCCTTTCAAAATCTGCAAAATGTTGATTATTTTAACAAAATAAGACAGATCATGCAAAATGCATGTTATTGTTTATTTATTACTGACCTGAATAAGATATTTCACATAAAAGATGTTTACATAAAGTCACAAGAGAAAATAATAGGCGAATTTATAAAAATGACCCTGTTCAGAAGTTTATGTCCTCTTGATTCATATGCAACTATTACAGAAGGTTCAAACTCTCACTGATGCTCCAGAAAGAAAAACCATGCATTAAGAGCCGGGGGTGAAAACTTTTGAACAAAATGGAAATGTGTAAATTTTTCTTATTTTGCCTAAATATCATATTTTTTTTCATTTAGTACAGCCCTTCAGAGGCTACAGAAGATACTTACATGCTTCCCAGAAGACAAAATAAGTTAAATTTACCCTGATCTTTAAATTCAAAAAGTTTTCACCCCCGGCTCTTAATGCATGTTTTTTTCCTTCTGGAGCATCAGTGAGCGTTTGAACCTTCTGTAATAGTTGCATATGAGTCCTTCAGTTGTCCTCAGTGTGAAAAGATGGATCTCAAAATCATACAGTCATTGTTGGAAAACCAAAGAATTTGTGGGACCTGAAGGATTTTTCTGAGGAACAGCAGCAGTTTAACTGTTCAGGACAAACAAGGAACTCATGAACAACTATCACAAAAAAAAAACACAACTGTGGATCATTCAGGTAGCAACACAGTATTAAGACTCAAGCGTATGTAAACTTTTGAACAGGGTCCTTTTTTATAAATTCAACTTATTTTCTCTTCATCTTTTATGTAAAATAACTTATTCAGGTCAGTACTAAACAAACACTAACATGCATTTTGTATGATCCATCTTATTTTGCTAAAGTAATTGACATTTTGCAGTTTCTAAAAGGGGGGTGTAAACTTTTGACCCCAACTGTATAGTAAACTGAATTTCTAAAGGGGACCAATAAAATAAAGTGTAAACAAAAAGTTAATTCAGAATCCTTTGAGAATCATCCGGCAGAGACATTTGAGATGTTTTTTAAATGAAATATTAGCAATATTGTAAATATATACATGTGTTTTATATTTAAACTAATATAATTTGTCATAGACAGCAACTGTAATTTTAGTGATAAATGAAAATGTGATTTGTCCATCTTGCCTGTTTGGCTTCTTAAAATGCCATTATAATTGTACTGTAATGCTTTTTATCTGTAAGCAACATTTATATATAATGCACAGAAACATATAAGCGGCACTAGAGGTAATTTAATTAATTTAAATGTTTATTTTATCCAACATTTGTGTAGTACTTAAGTTGAGTTTTGTGCAATGACTCGTGGGCAAATATTTCTCTTTACTTCCTGTGAAGTGATATACTGATGTACATTTGATCCCTGTGCTATAGCTATAAAACCTCAAGGCTTTTCTTCTGTGAAATAGTAAAGAAGACCCATGGACTTTTTTTATCGCATGGGCAAAAACACTACAGTGCATGGAGAATTATTAGGCAAGTTGATATTTTTTCCAAGCACATTTTACCAATTGCAAACCACATCAATCTTAATAACTACATAGGACACCTGTCAATATAATATATATAATTGTTATATAATTGTCCATGAAGAATGGAAGTGAAAAACTTCTTATTTTCAGATGTGCATAATTATTAGGCATGTTTTTATTAAAGATAAAATGAGCCAAAAAAAGAGATTTAACTCAGACTAAAGTAGAAAATGATTAAATGCCCATGAGAAAAATGCAATACTAATGCAATGCTAGAAATTGCTAAGTTAAGGCATGACCATTGGACGGCGAAATGCTCATTGGGTCAGCATGGTCAGAAAAAACAGGTGGAGAAGAAAAGACACGTTAACTGAAAAAGAATTAGGAATTAAGGTGAAGAATTAGGTGTGAAACCATCAGGAACCATTTGTGACCCTGGACCACAAAACCAGTCTTAAGTCGCTGGGGTATATTTGTAGCAATAGCCAAAAATACATTGCATGGGTCAAAATTTTTGATTTTTCTTTTATGCCAAAAATCATTAAGAAATTAAGTAAAGTTCATGTTCCATGAAGATTTTTTGTAAAATTCCTACTGTAAACATATCAAAATGTAATTTTTGAATTGTAATATGCATTGTTAAGAACCTAATTTGGACAACTTCAAAGGTGATTTTCTCAGGCTTTTTGATTTTTTTGCATCCTCAGATTTCTGATTTCAAATAGATGTATCTCGGCCAAATATTGTCCTATCCTAACAAACCATACATCAATAGAAAGCTTATTTATTGAGCTTTCATATGATGTATAAATCTCAGTTTTGTCAAATTTAACCTTATGACTGGTTTTGTGGTCCAGGGTCACATTTAGTCTCCAGCGCCACCATTTTCCAGAACTGCAACCTACCTGGAGTCTCCAGAAGCGCAATGTGTCAGGTTCGCAGAGACTTTGCTTGGGTAAAAAATCCTAAAAAATGACCCTTACTTAATAAGAATAACATGCTGAAGTGTTGTGAAATACATAAAGACTTTCATTTTTAGTTCAAGTAAGGAGACTAAAAATTAATTCCAAAAACTTACTGTCAGATCCTGGAAAATAACATTTTTAAACAGTGTTGCAAGAGGATGAGGTGCTGGTCCAAAAGTCACTCTCAACTTATCTGTCTATAAAGCCTATAAGAAACAGTCGTCATGTGTTTCACAACACTTTAGCATTTTATTCTTATTAGGTGAGGGTAATTTTTAGGATTTTTTACCCAAGCAAAGTCTCGGAGAACCTGACACACTGCATTTCTTGGGATCAGGTAGGTTGCAGTTCTGGAAAATGGTGGCGCTGGAGACGAAATGGTTCCTGATGGTTTCACACCCAATTCTTCACCTTAATTCTCAATTCTTTTGCAGTTAACATGTCTCTTTTCTTCTCCAACTGTTTTTTCTGAAAGCACTGACCCAAGGAACATTCACTGCCCAGTGGTCATACCTTAACTTTGCCAATTCTAGTATTGCATTAGTATTGCATTCTTCTCATGGGAATTTAATAATGTTTTAACTTTTAGTCTGAGTAAAATCACTTTTTTTGGCTCATTTTATCTGTAAAAGAAAACGTGCCTAATAATTACGCACACCTGAAAAAAAGAAGTTCTTCACTTCCAGCATTCATGGACAATTGTATATCACTTATAAATGATTACATACAAAATCAATAGTAGTTTTTAAGATTGATGTGGTTTGGAATTGGTAAAATGTGCTTGGAAAAAAAAAAAAACATCAACTTGCTTAATAATTCTGCATGCATTGTAGAAACATCCGTCAAAACATTCAGTCATAAAAGACTGAAATGACACAAGGATAAGTAAATGATGACATATGAAGATTATTTTAATACTTGATGAAGTCCACTTGAGTTTATACAGTATGCAGCCATACAATACCGCTCTTATATACAGTACTTGAAATGGTACTAATAGAGTTCTAGTAACATATTAGCAATCAAATCAGACAATAACCATTCATATGCTTTAGGTTAAATCAGACTAAAAAAAAAACTAAATTTTAGACTGGTCTGGGTAAAGTGCATGCTCTAGAGAAAACAAATGATTGTACCCCCTAGAACAGATTGAACTTAATTGTAAAACTGATTGCTGTGGACCACATTTTTACATATGGTATAAAAACATATATTCCCATCATTAAGGAGGTACATTTTATGAATTATTCAGAATTTACATTTACATTTAGACATTTAGTAGACGCTTTTATCCAAAGACAATGGAAGCAATCAAAATCAACAAAAGAGCAATAACATGGAAGTGCTATGACAAGTCTCATTTAGCCTAACGCAGTACACGTATTAAGGTTTTTTTAATGATATAATAAATAAAAAGAAAATAGAATACAAAAAGAACAGAGCTAGTGTTAGTTTGTACAAAGCAGTAAGTAAACGAATAGAGAATAAAAGTCTATGTCTAAAAGGGCAAGTTTTTTTTTAAAGAATAGAATTAGAATAGAGGGTGCTAGAGTTAGAGGGCCAAAAAAGATGGAAGAGATGTGTTTTTAGCTAATTCTTGAAGATGGCTAAGGACTCAGCTGTTCGGATTGAGTTGGGCAGGTCATTCCACCAGAAGGGTACATTTAGGCTCCATCCACACGAAGCCGGTGCGTGCCCTATCCGATCTTTTTTTCCCCTCGTTCTAAAAAAAAGTTCCGTACACACGAAACCACTGAAAACGGTGTAGTATATATGCCAGACCAGTATGGGGTGCTGTAATTCTGCCATAGATATACACTATACACGGAGAAGAAGACTTTGAGCATGCGCATAACCTTGCGCGCTGTATTCGTACTAAGAAGAAGAAGACGAAGATGTGAACAGTATCGCTTGTTGCTCATAACAGTTGCATAGAAGCAATAGATTTTGCTGTAATAAAGCTAGCAGGCTTAGTAGCGACACGAACACAGTCATGTAGTCCCCCAATATTGTTGTTGCTGTTACGTGTGACGAAGCCGACACGTGATGTGATGACATCATCGTTTCAGAAAATATACGGATTGGCTGTACACACGAAACCGCGAGGGTGTCGTATTCAGATTTATCCACTTTGGGACCCGGTTTCAAAAAATAGCGGATTCAGTCTCCTAAAACGCCGGATCCGTGTGGATGACACGCCAATACGATAAAAAATGTATGCGTATACAGCGAAACGCGTCTCCGTGTGGACAGGCCCTTAATGTGAAAGTCTGTGAAAGTGATTTTGTGCCTCTTTGGGATGGCACAATAATGCATCGTTCACTTGCAGAAGTCTGAAGTAATGAATTTAGGTAAAGGGGCGCAGAGCCAGGGGTGGTTTTGTAGGCAAACATTAATGCCTTGAATTTTATGCGAGCAGCTATTGGTAGCCGGTGCAAATTGATCAAGAGAAGTATGACGTGCGTTCTTTTTGGCTCATTAAAAATTAAACTTGCAGCCGCATTTTGGATCAATTGTAAAGTTTTGATAGAACTGTCTGGAAGACCTGCCAAAAGAGCATTGCAATAGTCCAGCCTGGACAGAACAAGAGCTTGAACAATGAGTTGTGAAGCATGTTCGGAAAGAAAGGGCCTGATCTTCCTGATGTTGAATAAAGCAAATCTGCAGGACCGGGCAGTTTCAGCAATGTGGTCTGAGAAGGTCAGCTGATCATCAATCACAACTCCAAGGTTTCTGGCTGTTTTTGAAGGAGTTATGGTTGATGTGCCCAACTGGATGTTTAAGAATTTAATTTGGCATCAGTCAGCAGCCCTATTTATATTACTTAATGCTCATGATTTACCACGAATAGTAACTTTCCATGTAGAACAAAAACTAACATGCAAAATCAATAGTAGTTTTTAAGATTGATGTGGTTTGGAATTGGTAAAATGTGCTTGGAAAAAAAAACATCAACTTGCCTAATAATTCTGCACGCATTGTAGAAACATCCTTCAAAACATTCAGTCATAAAAGACTGAAATGACACAAGGATAAGTAAATGATGACATATGAAGATTATTTTAAACCGCAGCTTTAAGATCTGCAAATACTTGATGAAGTCCACTTGAGTTTATACAGTATGCAGCCATACAATACCGCTCTTATATACAGTACTTGAAATGGTACTAATAGAGTTCTAGTAACATATTAGCAATCAAATCAGACAATAACCATTCATATGCTTTAGGTTAAATCAGGCTAAAAAAAAAAAACCTAAATATTAGACTGGTCTGGGTAAAGTGCATGCTCTAGAGAAGAACAGATTGAACTTAATTGTAAAACTGATTGCTGTGGACCACATTTTTACATATGGTATAAAAACATATATTCCCATCATTAAGGAGGTACATTTTATGAATTATTCAGAATTTACATTTACATTTAGACATTTATTACATTTTACATTTAGTACATTTTAGACATTTAGACATTAATGCTCATGATTTACCACGAATAGTAACTTTCCATGTAGAACAAAAACTAAAATCCGTTAAAATCCGCAGTTACTAAGAGCCAACGTTCGACTTTCATCTCAGCCCTTGCTAGAGGCTTCTCATCTGAGAGATGTATTCTTTCTTTGAGGAAAGGCAGGCTTGATCGACATCTTACTACAAAGCTGGCACGCCTGATCAGGGTGTAGTTCCTCATTTAGTCTAATCTCATTTACTTTGACTCCCTGTTCATGCCGTTAAACTGATGGGTAACATGAAGCTGATCTCACAAGAACTAGATCAAAAGGAGCTGGTTTGGTTTTGTGGTCTTCACAAAGACTGTGGTAAGATGTTATGTCTTTTGACCCACCCAGTAAGGCCGTAGATTATTAAAAAAAAGAGAGAAAAGTCTCTGTTTTGAGGCACATGGCAGGGTTTTACAACAATAAAATGTGCGGAGGGACGTCTGTAGACACCAAGACAACACAAACAGAGACAAGGAGGCGAGGGTGTGACGCTGTGTTTCATTCAAACTGAGCTGGACCTGTTTTTATCTTTAAATCGTGTGTCTTTTATACCCAGTGTCCCGTGTGCATCCACCCTCATTTGACAGGTGTCCTGAAGGGGGAGTGTTCACAGCAAGACCTGAATTTCAGGATATCAGATGCCTTTAATTACGCTGCAGTTGCGTGAGTATGTTATTTGCTGTGTTTGGTTTGTGCGGTTTGTGTGGGTTATTCAGTGTGCAGTGGGTTTGATGAATTCTCCTGCTAGCGGTTTGACTCTGCTTTTGTACACAAACCTGCTAAAAGCGTTTGCACCATTTTTTCCTTCCTCACAAATGTGCTTGGCACGATTCGCCGCCTTCCGAACAAGCACCAAACAAGCCGTTTCATCCGGGGCTAGAGGAAAGGCTGGAAGAGATTATGTCATACAGGAAGAGCTCTCCCGAAATGCTACCTTAAAAAGAGTTTTTCTGCACATCTCAACAATGCAGGCAAGAATTTGTAACGCCGCCCCAATCCTCTAGGGCTTGTTTCACACAACAGGAGAGCACTGTACAGCCTCGGCCTTTGGACATTTGGACATGCACACCTGAGAGACTTTCTATATATTTCTATATTCTATAAATTTTCCTTGTGGAATTCAGTAACAATTAATAAAATAAAATTAATTCACTTGAGAAGGTATTTTTTGCAATACATTAGGAACTGTTTATCTTTCTGTTTTTTCATGCAAAACTGTCAAGTTTGAGATTTTGGTCTTTTTAGTGTTTCATAAAGTGTTTTTTTCAGACTAGTGAAAAGAAAACACCCAAAAGACACTGTTAAGTGTTTCTTTTCTAGCACTTTATCTGTTTGTGTCAATAGATTACAATTACAATACATATTTTTAAAGGCCGTTTTCTCAAAAATGTTTCTCCTACACTGAGCCATAAATCTCCATATCAGTAGCACACACAACAAACTTTACATTTTTATTTCTGTCTATATTGTTAAGGTTTTAAAAGGGGGTTTGGTCATATATAATTTGCTTGATTTTAAACATTTTATTTCCCCAAAAAAGTTTTTTCTAAATTATGGAGTGACAATATGAGACACCCCAAATTTGACCCTAATATGTCAAAAAAAAAAAAAAAAGAATTTTGAAACTGACTTGATCCATTGTTTAGATTTTTGTACTAAAAATCTACGCACATTTCATTAAATAATGGCTCATTTGCACATTTAAACCTTACAATTGAGAAAAATTGTAATACCAAAAAGGTTTGCAATTATCAGTGTAATCAATTAACTGGGCAAGTAAGGTGATGCATATTAATTTTTTTACCCTATTCACCTGCAGTGTCTTGCCTTAATATTAAATTTGTTGGAAAATTCCTTGTTAGATCTCTCTCAGTCTCTTTAAAGTAAAAGCTTCCCTAAAGTGTTATTATATTTATATTGCATCCAAGTGCATTAAACATTACATTAATTCAGGGTTTTCTAAACTGTGGTTTGAATTTAATGCTAAATCCTTAAAAAAAGTGAAATTAAAATAAATAATTTTAAAATGCTTGAGGTGTACAGGGGTAGTTGGGAATGTCGGCATTACACGTAAATATGAAATAACGATTTGTTAAATTTTTAATGTGTTTGAAAGACAAAAAGCCTGCTAAAGTCATAGTAATGCATGGTTAAGTAACCTACAGAGTGATGATTCAAATAAAAATGAATGTGATTATCAGTAGTCAATGCAATGTTGAAACATTTCTTAAACCTGAAATGATTTTTTTGTAAATCAGTGGTCAAATGCTGTTTTTTTTTTAATGCATATAAGTGGTAGGCTTTGTTAGAAAGGAACATTTAAATGATTAAAAAGAGATAATAGGGAGAATCAATAAATCATTAACCCTTTATTGCTGTTGTAAATTATGTATTATCATGTCATCAATAAAAAAAGCAATTGTAGTCTGATTAGGAGTATTTTCAAATGCAATTTACTCTAATTCAAAGTACTTAATTTTTGGAATCTGATTATGTAATCCAGATTACATGTAATCAGTTACTACCCAGCTCTGCTAGTGAATGAAACTGGGTGTTGGCTTCAAAATTATTCAATTGTTTTATAATTTTCTGTTGTATCGATATATAAAAATAATAATTAAAAAAATGCATGCATTGTGGCGTCCATAGAAAGCATCTATAATGATGCTGGGTGTATATTTTGGTGTGTGCATCACATACAGTAACAGTGGTTGTTTGTGTGGCGTGTGGAGAGCTGCACACATTTATCCTGGGCAGCGTCCCTGTGAGGAACAATGCGTGCCTTCAGCACGGGAAACACCCGCTGCTCACTACCGAGAGCACTCAGGGTTGTCCTTATATGGAGTTAAAGACAACGTCTGGCCTGATTGGCTCCTTGACATCTAAGCCAGAACATGTGGATTTGCAGCGGCAAATTACCTGAGCACACCTGTTAAGGCATGTAAATCAAAGAGGACAACACAATGAGAAAGGATTGTTTCAGTTGTGTAATCCCAGTCAAATACCTACACCGATCAGCTCTTGACAGACATGACAAGACAAAAACAAAAACAAAAACAAAAACAAAAACAAAAACAAAAACAAAAACAGGGAAAGACTGGAGATGTCTTGTAAGCAAAAGAACAATAAACATTTTCATGATTACTGAATGAAGACAAGGAAGTATTGTTGCGCTCAGACGAAGGCTATTTGTAAATCCAGGTGCGTAAAAACCAATAAAGTGTGGAGGAAGCTGTAGGTGGTTCGCACTCTGAAAAAACTAGACAAGAATCAATAATTTTAATAGAGCAAGAGATGATTTTAATAGAATAAAAAATGATTACTGAATGAAACATTAGTTTTGTCCATATTCATGACATGGGTGCTACAGTTAGTATCTACAAAAAAAGTATATTTTTAGACCTATAGAGTTTGGCATTCTCTTTACATCTGTTTTCTCTTTATCATGCCATGACAGTGGTTAAAAAAATAAGCTAACTTGGTTGAATGTACATCAGGAATTATGGTTGGTAAAAGGAAAAAAATCTGAAAGGTCGTTTGCTATTCCATGACTCATCGTTTCTTGAGCGTTATTCAATATGGATGGAGAAGCTCAGAGAGACAGCACTGACCCCTACTGGACAGACAATGAAAATACCATTCAAAAAAAGATTTACAATGAATGCATTTTTGCAAATCCAGAGGGAATTGGAAAAATGTTGTAGACTCACACGAGACGATCAGCAGATGTGTCTAATGCGCTAGAAAATAAGTGCTACTACTATGTGAAACAGTAAACACTACATAATATACTGATAGCATACATAAAAAGAGTAATCTTAAAGGGGCAGTTCACCCAAAAATGGAAAAGATGTTTATCTGCTTACCCCCAGGACATCCAAGATGTAGGTGACTTCTTCAGTAGAACACAAACAAAGATTTTTAACGTCATATAATGACATTCAATGGGATCCACAGCTTTGAGAGTCAAAAAACATACACAGACAAAACCAAAGCAATCTGTCGCGTGTATACGTCACTCATAGTTTACACAGAGAGATTGTGGGTTATTCAAAATGGTAATTACTTGTGCTTATTCTGATTGTTGCAACCAATTAACCAATTAGCTTGCTCTCCATCACACACTGACTATTGTGAACACGCTCAGGACAGTTGGACATTGCGACGGATCGGAGGATAAAAAATATATAAATACTGTTCAGTTTCTTGCACAGACCGACTGTTTTGTGTGTTAAGACCTCAATGTGTCGTCACAAGCCGCAGGGTTTAATTTGGTTTTGTCTGTGCATGTTTTTTTTTTGACACTCAAAGCTTTGGGTCTCATTGACTGCCATTATATTAAAACAATCTTTGCTTGTGTTCTACTGGAGAAACAAAGTCACCTACATCTCGGATGCCCTGGGGCTAAGCAGATGAACATCACATTTTTATTTTTCGTGTGTGGAATCACAGATCTCTGAGGTAAATGCTGTTATTTTGCATTTAAATGACTTTCATGTACAGTGCCTTGCAAAAGTATTCATACCCCCCTTTTTTAAATTGTTTTGTTTATGTTACATGCCTTATGTTAAACTGCTTTAAATTACCTTTTTTCCCCACTTCAATACTTCATACACCATTATGACAATATTTGAATTTTAAAACCCGTCCAAAACTGCACGTCGAACTCCGCAATCGCTGTATCGCACTTGGAATTGCTCGGCGGCCCCGTTGTGTACATCGGGGCTCCTGTCGCGGACGGTGTACAAACACTGCTTCCACTACCTCAGCAAATGGAGCTACGATACCTGCTGTTTGGTCTTCTTTTCGCCGACGGCGAACAAAAGCACGTTGGGAAAATGGGGCCGTGAATTGTAATATTTGAAATCTATATAATGTTATTTATAAAGAATTACACTGATATTATGTAGTTTAAAAGGTTTTCTATACAATGAAACCATTTTTTTTTATTTCCTCCATTGTATGTGTATAGGGGAACCATTTGAATTTAGGTAGGCCAAATGCAGGCGGAAATCCCCCAAATAGCCGCAGAGCTTAAGGGGTTAAGAATCTCCGTCGTCTGGAATCTGTTTCATCGGGTGCTCTATCAGGCATTACCACTTCTTCAGCGATTACTCAACCTCAGTCAAAATGGCTCTAGTGAATGCTAGGTCACTGGCAAATAAAACTTTTATTTTAAATGACTTTTTTACCTCTCATGCCTTGGACTTTTTGTTTATGACTGAAACTTGGGTAAAAAATGGTGACATGTCATCTTTTGGTGAGCTGTCCCCCTCTGACTGTTCCTCATACAGCACTCCCAGACCAAGTGGACATGGTGGAGCTACACCACAGTTTTTAGAAACTCTTTCAAATGTAGACTTCTGCCTGTTGATGCCTCTCTCAGTTTTGAGGTGCAACTTCTAAAAATGGATCTAAATGGCCCTCTGCTTTGTGTTTTAGTTTACAGACCTCCTAAAGTCTGTTCGACATTTATTCATGAGTTTTCGGAATTTCTGTCTACTCGAGCGTCTCGTTGTGACAGAATATTGGTGTTAGGGGACTTTAACATTCATGTTTGTTGTCCTTCCAAACCTATGGTTAAACGCTTTATGAGCCTTATGGATTCACTCAATTTTGTACAGTCTGTCTCTGGTCCTACACATAATGGAGGCCATACGCTGGATCTTGTCTTGACTCGTGGTTTCTCTGTACATATCTCGGAAATATCTGATGCCGGCATTTCTGATCATTATCCTGTTATCTTTGAGTCTGCTATTTCATATGTTCAGCCTATTCTTTCTCGGCCTGTACATTACTCTCGTGTCTTTCATGCTAATACTGCTGTTGAATTCTGTGAGTCTTACTCCAAGTTTACTTCAAATGCCTCTCTGTCATCTAGTAAGGATACTGAACGATTGGTTGAAACGTTTAACTCTGCCTGTTGTAATGCTTTAAATACAGTTGCTCCACTTAAGCGTAAAAAAACTTAAGCTTAGTCCTCAACCCTGGTTAAATGCATTCACTCGCACTTTCAGACAAGAGTGTAGGAGGGCCGAGCGCAGGTGGAAAAAAGATGGACTTTGTTTCCTACCAAATTTTTTAAAACTCCTTAATCTCTTATCAAGATTCTGTTAAGGAGGCAAAATCCAAATATTTTTCCAACTTGATTGCAAAAAATGCCAATAGGCCTAAAGTTCTTTTTAAAACCATAAATTCTGTCCTTAATCCTGCTGTTTGTTCAGTTCCTGATGTCAATACCGAGACTTGTAAACAATTTTCAGATTTTTTTGTTCAGAAAATACAGGACTTAGATCTCACTAATCTGGCACACTCAACCAGTAGTTTTATAAACTTTCAGCCAGTGTCTTCATCTCAATTACTCAAAATAATTTCTCAGATGAAACTCACATCATGTCAATCTGACGTATTGCCAGGTTTTTTGTTTAGAGAGGTTTTAGACACAATCAGTCCCACTCTTTTAGCTATTGTAAACAACTCTTTAATAAATGGGGTATTTCCTGAAAGCTTTAAACATGCTATCATTCAACCCTTATTGAAAGGCCCTCATCTCGACCCCGCAGCACATAAAAACTATCGCCCTATTTCTAAACTTTCATTCATTTCAAAGGTTTTGGAAAAAGTTGTACTATCACAGTTTACTTCATACCTGGACACACATAATATTTTGGATTCGTTTCAATCTGGTTTTAGGGCATTGCTGAAGGACACAAATGACATTCTGCTGTCCATTGATTCTGGATCTTCTGCTATCCTAATACGTCTGGACTTAAGTGCCGCATTTGATACGGTTGACCATAATATTCTTCTGAATCGACTTGAGTGTGCTGTCGGGTGCAGGGTTTAGCTTTAGAGTGGTTTGCCTCATACTTAAAGGGGAGAACTTTCTCTGTAAATATTGGATCTTTTACTTCTCCCGTTGCACCTATCCAGTGTGGTGTTCCACAGGGATCCATTCTTGGGCCTCTTTTGTTCTCCGTTTATATGCTTCCTTTGGGCTCAATTCTCCGGAAACATAACATTAATTACCATTTTTACGCCGATGACCTTCAATTATATTTTCCACTCAAACCAGAAAATGACTTTTCAGTGGATCATCTTTAGTCATGTCTTAATGAAGTCAAGACCTGGATGACAAAAAACTCATTGCAATTTAATTAAAATAAAACCGAGGTGTTGCTACTGGGCCCTGCTGTTACTAATAACGCCATTGAAACACAGTTAGATTCTCTAAGTAACAACCTACACGACTACGTGAAGGATCTTGGAGTCCATTTTGATCCTCTTCTCCACTTTGACAAGCATATAAATACAAGAGTAGTTTTTTTTCATCTCAGATCATTGGCTAAGGTGAAACACTTTCAATCCAGTAAAGACCTTGAAATTGTAATTCATGCGTTCATTTCTTCTCGCCTGGATTACTGTAACTCTCTGCACGTTGGCCTTCCTCAATCTACACTCTCTCGGTTACAGACGGTTCAAAATGCAGCAGCCAGATTCTTAACAGGAACTAAGAAAAGGGATCACATCACCCCTGTCCTTGCCTCATTGCACTGGCTCCCTATACAATTTAGAGTTGATTTTAAGATTCTTCTTTTTGCATATAAGGCATTGCATAATTTTGCCCCAAACTATATCTGCAATCTCATCACACCCTATGCAGATTCTAGGTCTTTAAGATCTAATGATCAGTTACTATTATCCGTCCCCGGTTCACGCTGTAAAACAAAGGGTGATCGGGCTTTTCCAGTAGTTGCCCCAAAACTCTGGAACAGTTTACCATTGCACATCAGAGCTTCTACATCATTGGGTGTTTTTAAATCAAGCTTAAAGACATGCTTTTACTCATTAGCATTTGGTTGATGCTGTGCATGTACTTTGAATAGTTAATTTGTGCTAAATTGTTGTGTTATGAATTTAGATTTTAATTGTTCTTATATTTGTTTTATCTTTCTGCTGTTTATTTTTATTTTTATTGTAAAGCACTTTGGATCAACTATGGTTGTGTTAAGCTTGTGCTCTATAAATAAAATTTGACTTGACCGACTTGACAAAGCAAAAACAGAACCGTCACAACTTGATAAATTTATATTAAAAAAACTGAAATATTGCATAAGGATTCATACCCTTAACTCAGTGCTTAGCCGAAGCACCTTCATAGCCTCAAGTCTTTTTGAGTTTGATGCGATAAGCTTTGTACATCAGCATTTGGCAATTATCTAACATTCTTTGCCTCACGGCTTTACCTTTCAAGCTCTGTCAGCTTGGACGACGGCAGATGCAAATTTTCAGGTTTCTCCAGGAATTTTTTATTGGGTTCAAGCCCAGACACTGGCTGGACAACTCAAGGACAGAGTTGTCTATAAGCCACTCTTGGTGTGTGTTTAGGGTCATTGTCTTGTTGGAAGGTGAACCTTCTGTCCAGTCTGAGGTTCTGAATGCTCTGGACTGGCTTTACATTAAGGCTATCTCAATATTTTGCTATGTTGGGCTTTCCTTTTACTCTGCTCAGTCCCTGCCACTGAAAAACAACTCCACAGCATGAGGCTGCTACCGGCACACTTTACTTTTGGGATGGTGCTCTGCAGGTGATGAGCAGTGCCTGGTGTCCTTTAAACATGATGTTTGGAATTGAGGTTCATCAGACCAGAGAATCTTGTTTCTAACAGTCCGAAAGTCCTTTAGATGCTTTTTTTTTTTGAATTTTGCAAATTCCCAGTGTGTTTTCATGCGTCTTCACTGAGGAGAGGATTGAGTCTTGCCACACTGCCATAAAGCCCAGGTCGGTGGACTGTTGTAGTGATGTTTGTCCATCTGTAAGTTTCTCCCATCTGCACATATGATCATAAAGCTCAACTAGAGTGACCATCAGCTTCTTGTCACCACTCTAGCCAAGGCCCTTCTCCATCAATTGCTCAGTTTGGCCAGGAGGCCAGCTCTAGGAAGAGTTCTGGCTGCTTTTTACCTCAGGGCTTGGTTTTTGCTCTGATATATATCTTCAGCTGTTAGACCATTTATTACGATGTGTGTGCCTTTCAAACCCATGGTCAAATCATACCCATTCAATTTCATTTACTACAGGTTAACTTCACTCAAAGTGTAGTAACATCTACAAGCAATATGAATGCTCCTGAGCTAAATTCCCAGATAAGGGTATGAATACTTATGCAATGGAAGCATTTAAGTTTTTTATAAGGGGGGGGGGGGGGCAAGCACCGAACCTTTGGCATTCTTCTTCTTCCATTTTTTTCTTCCGCACTTGAGTCTATGGCAGCCCATAGAACCGCTTGCGGGAAAGTTGTGAAATTAGGCACATTGATAGAGGACAGTCTCAACATTACCCATAGCAAATTTGGAGTGTCTAACTCAAACTCTCTAGAGCCACCACTTGTGGCCACAAAACCACCATAAGAAATTCGAAAACATAGCGTGACAGCTATATATTAATGACCAATTGCCAAAATTTTGATAGTGGCAAAAATATGCAAACAAAGTGAGCCATTGGTCATTTTTTCTCTTCTCATATAGAAAAATGTCTATAACTCCCAAAATAAAATGGATATTTTCACCAAATTTGACACACATTAAAAACAAACTAAAAGAATTTAGTGGGATTGTGCCTCTCGGTGGTGATATACTACAACAAAACATGAAATTGCCATTGACTACAATAGAGTATTATGATATAAAATGCTACATTTTTACTAATGCATTGGTGTACCATTACACAACTTCGTATGCACCATCGAGACCATGACCTGAAAGCATTTAAAACATTTTGAGACCATGTGGTTGTTTTATGTTTTTTTTTTTTTTCACCCATTTTGACTAAAATCACTTTAAAATGGCTTTAATTACTCTTTGCTGCACTTGTTCTGATGCTTCCCTTGTCTAGTGCTTGGCCCCGTAATTGCTGCTTGCAGCTATATTTTTTAATAAATTTGCTATAACTTGTTTTAGCAAAAAACTTGTTTTTTTGCTTTGGAATTATAGTGTATAAACTGTAAATTGATGTGGGAAAAAAATGATTAAAGCAGAATAATATATGGCAGCAACATAACAAAATGTGAAAAAATGCAGGTGTATAAATACTTTCACAAGGCACTGTAAAAATGTAGTAAAAGGTGGGGTGTGTAACTTCTTACACTCTTTTTAATACACAATCGCAAGAATAATATTATTTTCAAACTTTGTTTTTCAAACACATAGCCCCAACCCAAACCCAGACTATTGGTTGAATCAGCTCAAGCCCATCCATGGTTTCATTTATTTACTTATTTATTTATATATTCTTTTAGGTTTAACTTGATCAGTCTGATGAAATATGAACTTAGACCAGAAATGGAAGATCAAGTTGAGACCATTGCATCGTGGGAAAGATTTTCAATGGGCTGTGTTGGCAGTGTGGCATTTACCAGATTTTACAGACTGTGCAGTAAACTTAAAGCAAGATTAGCATGGTAGATATAGGAATACTGCAAAATTAGTAGGTAGCATGATGCATGTTCTAAACATAGCTATAAATCAATAATTACATTTATCGCTTTGAAAGGTCCAACTGAATGACCGAGAACAGAAGGAGGACACTGAACTGGAAGAGCAATCAAAAGAAACACAATGCAACAAGCAATCAAGGCACTTTTAATGGCAGAAATCATCACCTGAGGCAGGACAACAGCAAACACTCCACATTTAGGACACTTTCATTCACCCTGAGCTTTCCGTCCATCTCATACTGAACTACCTCAGAAGCTACACCCACTGTGATTTGACTTTGGACACTTGATATGCACATTTATATGAGGTAGAATTGAAAACACCTTGCTTGCTTTTGTGCGTCTTCCAAATCTACGCATTTTAACCGAACCAAATTCAATATAAAACTGTACATTTGATTAGCTATAAAACCTCATTAGCAAGTGATGCCATACAGTGTATCTGCTTCAGTTTATCCTCTGTGTAAGCGACACCACGTTTCCTTATGCTAGACCACTCAGGGAGAGAAATCAAGTTGAAAAATTCAACTTTCATTAAAGACCTTTAAAATGTCATCTGTAATTTATATAAAAAAAAAAAAAGCAAAAAGGCACATACAGGCTCAAGCAGAACTTTACCAAAGCAATCTCTCATTTTAAACATTAAGGCACTTTGCGCATTAATATTTGCCACAGTTCCTCCAAAAGTCTTCGTTTAACCAAACAGGAAGCTGCACAAAGAAGAAAAGGCATTTATGTCAGTAAATAAATTCAGGTCATCATTTATATAAAGTCCTTAATTATCATTCATAAATATGCAAGTCTGCATTTGTTTGATCAAAATAATATGGTGAAGACAGTAATATTGTGAAATATTACTACAATTTAAACTAAGTCTTCATTTTGAATATACAGTGAGTAAACACATCACATTTTAGCAACCATTTTAGTATATCTTCTAAAGACAATACTTTGGAAATGAAACATGGATATATTTTAGAGTAGTCAATGTGCAGCTTGTATAGCAGTATAGATTTACTGTCCCCTGAAAATTACTCAACATACAGCCATTATTGTCTATAGTATGTTGTTTAACCATGCAAAGCTACATGTCCTATTCATCATGTTTATGTTTTTGTCAGCTTGATAGAACCATACAAAGTTGTGTATCTTGTATTAGAGCAGTTCAAATTTGGTGCTTTAAGTACAATTCTCTCATACTGACCACTGGATGTTCAACATGGCATCTCATGGCAAAGAACTCTCTGAGGATTAGAGAATTAGAATTGCTGCTCTCCACAAAGAACACTCAGAAAGTGAGTTACACTACAGTGGTCAGGGTCATACAGAGGTTTTCCAAGATAGGTTCCAGTCAGAACATGCCAGGCAAGGGTCGATCAACAAAGTTGAGCACTCATTCTGTGTGTCAGGTGCAGAACCTGGCTTCAAACAACAGATGCATGAGTGCTGCCAGCATTGCTTTAAAGGTTGCAGAAGTAGAAGATCAGCTTGTCAGTGCTCAGACCATACTCCACACACTGCAACAAGTCGGTTTGCACAGGCCTCGTCCCAGAAGGAAGCCTCATCTGAAGCTGGCTCACAAGAAAACCCACAAACAGTTTACTGAAGACAACCAAGAGCATGAATTACTGGAAGCATGTCCTGTGGTCTGATGAGACTATAAGATAAACTTGTTTGGCTCAGATGGTGTCCAGCATGTGTGGCGATGCCCTGGTGAGGAGTACCAAGAAAATTGAGTTCATTGAGGGAAACATGGATTCCATTATGCACTGTACATTCTGAAGCAGAACATGATGCCTTCCCTCCAGAAACTAGGCCGAACGGCAGTTTTCCAACATGACAACGATCCCAAACACTCCACCAAGATGACAACTTCCTCGCTGAAGAAGCTGAAGGTGATGGGGTGGCCAAGTATGTCTCCAGACCTGAACACTATTAAGCACCTGTGGGGCATCCTTAAGCGTAAAGTGGAGAAGCACCAAGTGTCTAACATCCAGCAGCTTTGTGAGGAGTGGAAGAGGATCCCAGCAACAACCTGTGCAGCTCTGGTCAATTCCATGCCCAGGATGATTAAGGCAGTGCCAGATAACAATGGTCCTAACACAAAATATTGACACTTTGGACAAGTTCACTTAGGGTGTACTCACTTTTGTTGCCAGCTATTTTGACAATAATTGCTGTATGTGGAGTAATTTTTAGAGGACAGTAAATCTTTACTGCTATCAGTGTTGTTTTCGTCAACGATGACGATGACAAAATCATTTCGTTGACGCCACTTTTTTTCATGACGATAACGAGCCGATGACGAGATAAAAATGTCTCGTTGATGACTAAAACATGACAAGACGTGTGTGAGTTTTCATTGACGAGACGAGAATAGACGAAAATGTTAGTGGGTGGTCCGTCAGACGTTTAAAATGCATGACATTTCCGCTTATTGTGCATGCCAATCATAACCTAAAACGTATCTGCCGCTATAGCAAGCCGTTTTAGCATTAAATACTCTTTGCTATACTAGTATGGCAAGCCGTTTTAGCATTCCATCCTTGTTTGTCTTTTATGTTTTAAAATATTCCTTCATTATTGTAATTATTGGAGAAAATAGTCGATCCGGAAGCTCACATTGTGTTGAACTATAGATCTGCTATTTTCAGAACTTACAAGTGACACTACCCAACAGCAAAATACTTACTGACCTACATTAATTTGTTAAAAGACTACTTTTTCCCCTTTTTTGACTAAAACTAGACTAAAACCTTTTTGACTTTTAGTCGACTAAAACTATCACATATAGAAGTGACTAAAATTTGACTAAAACTAATAAGCATTTTAGTCCAAAAGACTAAGACTAAATCTAAGATGGTTGTCAAAAACAACACTGACTGCTATACGAGCTGCACATTGACTACTCTAAAATATATCCAAGTTTCATTTCTATAGTATTGTCCCTTGAGAAGATATACTAAAATGGTTGCTGAAATGTGAGGGGTGTACTAACTTTTGTGTAATTGAATCAATGTAATTGATTGCTGTGATTACAGCAGAATTTTCAGCATCTTTTCTCCAGTCTTCAGTGTCACACAATTTTTCAGAAATCATTCTAATATGCTGATTTGCTGCTCAAAAAACAATTTTGACTATTATCAATGTTAAAAACAGCTGTGTTGCCAAATATTTTGCATGATACGTTTTATTTTTCAAGATTTTTTGATGAATAAAATATTTAACCACTACATTTATTTGAAAGAAATCCTTTGAATCACTAACATGTCTATAGTGTCACTTTTGTCCAATTTAATGCAACCTTGTTGCATAAAGTAATAATTTAAAAAATCCCAAAGTTTTTATTGGTAATGAATAAAATATTCATTGCAGCATATTCAGGTCAATAATCAAATCCAAGTAAATAAGCGAGATTTATGTGACATCAGATTCCCTTTCCACTGAAGGTCAAGATGCTTTTTAGATCTTAAATCGTGTTCAGAACATGAATATTAGTGATGTTAGATTTAGCTCCAATGCTGCTGTTATGGACTCAAAACTAATTTTACATTAAATAAAAAATTGCATTACAATGCTCTCAGACGTTCAGACTTTTGCATTGATATCCCTAGCCGCCAGCGGTCTAATGATCTCACCTGTAAGGATATCCGTGATATTTGGCCCTAAAGATGGACAGCAACCAACTGAAGAACAGCACAACCAGCCCGATTCCTGCTACACACATGACTGCAGAGAAAACAAGACAACAATTAAACCTGGTCTGACTTCTCAAGCGCTCATAATCTCCAGAGCACAGGTCGGTCGACAGCTTACTTTTCCTCTTCCCGACGTCCAGGTCAGAGGTCGCAGCCTCATGAAGCAGCACCATTCCTAAAGTCACCGCAGCATCTGTACCACAGTTCAGGAACACAATCTTGACAGATATATATATAAAAAAAAAACCCCGGCAAGACTATGTCCTAACTAGGCATAAAACCACAGCCAATCACAACATATCCATGGGTTAATACAGAGACAGAGCGACACGCGTCATAATCCGAAAACCATGCCCACGGAGGGCTTTCCATTGACTTTGTATTGCGGGAAGCTGCCTCCTTGTCATTTCTGACTTATAACAAAAATCAGAACAATGTCTAAAAGTTGCTATGTGACAAGGTGTACAGTAAACAAGCTAAAAAACACAAAACTATGTTTTTATAAGCTGTATAAACTGTATTGGTCTATGTCAGTGTTCTTTTTCCTTACCTTCCTTTTGTTGGTGAAATGATCCAACTGAATGGCCCAACTTGAAATACCTTGACATCCACAACTATTTGTGTCCTTAAACACAATTTTTTTGGTTCGACAGCTTATAAAAACATACAGTGCCCTTCACTAATATTGGCACCCTTAGTAAATATGAGCAAAGGTGACTGTGAAAATAAATCTGCATAATTTATCCTTTAGATCTTTCATTCGAAAAATTCACAAAATTCAAACCTTCTAAAATTCTAAGTAAAAGATGGAAAATGGGGGGGGGGGGTCTCATTATGAAATAAATGTTTTTCTCTAGTTCACGTTGGCCACAATTATTGGCACCCCTAGAAATGTGTCTAAGCAAAATATCTCTGAAGTATATTCCCATTAATATTACAATTTTTTTAGCACACCAGGGTGGCTAGGAGTATAAAATTGTCCAGTCTGTTACACAGGAATATAAATATGACGAACACAAAAGCCAAATTCCCCAATTATCCATCACAAGAAGTAAAACCAAAGAGTGTACAGTCGTGGCCAAAAGTTTTGAGAATTACATAAATATTGGAAATTGGAAAAGTTGCTGCTTAAGTATTTATAATAGCAATTTGCATATACTCCAGAATGTTATGAAGAGTGATCAGATGAATTGGGTGACCTGCAAAGAAACGCGTGCAGCCATCATTGCGTTGCGTAAAAATGGCTTCACAGGCAAGGATATTGTGGCTACTAAGATTGCACCTAAATCAACAATTTATAGGATCATCAAGAACTTCAAGGAAAGAGGTTCAATTCTTGTTAAAAAGGCTTCAGGGCGTCCAAGAAAGTCCAGCAAGCGCCAGGATTGTCTCCTAAAAAGGATTCAGCTGTGGGATCGGAGTGCCACCAGTGCAGAGCTTGCTCAGGAATGGCAGCAGGCAGGTGTGAGCGCATCTGAACACACAGTGAGGCCAAGACTTTTGGAAGATGGCCTGGTGTCAAGAAGGGCAGCAAAGAAGCCACTTCTCTCCAAAAACAAACAAACACCAGGGACAGATTGATCTTCTGCAAAAAGTATGGCGAATGGACTGCTGAGGACTGGGGCAAAGTCATATTCTCTGATGAAGCCTCTTTCCGATTGTTTGGGGCATCTGGAAAAAGGCTTGTCCGGAGAAGAAAAGGTGAGCGCTACCATCAGTCCTGTGTCATGCCAACAGTAAAGCATCCTGAGACCATTCATGTGTGGGGTTGCTTCTCATCCAAGGGAGTGGGCTCACTCACAATTTTGCCCAAAAACACAGCCATGAATAAAGAATGGTACCAAAACACCCTCCAACAGCAACTTCTTCCAACAATCCAACAACAGTTTGGTGAAGAACAATGCATTTTCCAGCACGATGGAGCACCGTGCCATAAGGCAAAAGTGATAACTAAGTGGCTCGGGCACCAAAACGTTGATATTTTGGGTCCATGGCCTGGAAACTCCCCAAATCTTAAAACTTGTGGTCAATCCTCAAGAGGCGGGTGGACAAACAAAAACCCACTAATTCTGACAAACTCCAAGAAGTGATTCTGAAAGAATGGGTTGCTATCAGTCAGGATTTGGCCCAGAAGTTGATTGAGAGCATGCTCAGTCGAATTGCAGAGGTCCTGAACAAGAAGGGCCAACACTGCAAATACTGACTCTTTGCATAAATGTCATGTAATTGTCGATAAAAGCCTTTGAAACGTATGAAGTGCTTGTAATTATATTTCAGTACATCACAGAAACAACTGAAACAAAGATCTAAAAGCAGTTTAGCAGCAAACTTTGTGAAAACTAATATTTGTGTCATTCTCAAAACTTTTGGCCACGACTGTAGTTCTGATGTGCAGAACAAGTTTGTTGAGCTTCACAAAATAGAAAGTGGCTGTAAGAAAAGAGCTAACGCATTGAAAATCCCCATTCCCACCATCAGGCAATAATTAAGAAGTTCCAATCAACAAAAGATGTTACAAATCTGCCTAGAAGAGGACGTGTGTTTATATCATCCTAATGCATGATAAGAAGGAGAGTTTGAGGGGCCAAAGACTCTCCAAGGATCACAGCTGGAGAATTGCAGATAATTGTTGAGTTTTGGGGTCAGAAAGCCTAAAATAAAAACAAAAACAAACTCCAGCATATTCACTTGTCAGACATGACTGGAACTGTTATCTTGGGAAAAGGACGTTGCAATAATTGGGTGCCAATAATAGTGGCCAACGAGAACTAGAGAAAAACATTTATTTCATAATGAGATTGATTTACTCCAATGAAAAGTTAGAACTGTGTGAACTTTTTGAATGAAAGATCAAAAGGATAAATAATGCAGATTTATTTTCACATCCACCTTTGTTCATATTTACCAGGGGTGCCAATATTAGTGGAGGGCACTGTAGGTCTGTGTTTTTTAGCTTGTTTACTGTACACCTTGTCACATAGCAGCTTTTAGACACTGTTCTGTTTTTTGTTATAAGTCAGAAATGTAGAGGAGTCAGCTTCCCGCAATACAAAGTTAATGGAGAGCACTGGATTGTTTTCCCTCCCGGTGTGTGCGTGGCCTAAATGCGCTTGTCTCTATACAACTATGTGTATTGTGTACAGATACACTACCATTCAAATGTGTGGGGTCCGTACAATTTCTTAGTTTTTTTTAAGAGAAATTAAAACTTTTATTCAGCATGTAATGGCAATTATGCAGTGGAACTGATCTGAGTGCAGTGAAGGATACTGAAGAGAAGAACAATGTGAGTCTCTGCCACAAACTGAGCCTGACTGCTGCCGTGGATGTAACTCTGAAATGAGACACATACGTTACTGTGGACTGTCATCTGAAATAAAACCTGAACAAATTAAAACTTCTCATTTTCAGTGCAGTGGCTTTATTCAGATAAAACAGTGGCCGTTTATCCACCTTTTTCTTCAACGTGGAAGTAAGCCTATGGGCAAGACATCCATTTCATGAGACACAATAGAAAAATAACTAGAAGAATAACAAAGTGCAGTTAACAGTAAAACTGTTTGCACTACAAACCAGTGTGTTCATAATTAAAATAATACATTAAAATAATATGGTAAGACACAGCGATTTGCAATATCAAGCAGCAAAACAAGCTGTTTTGTACAGCTGGACGCGGAAGAGAACAGAAGCCAGACCCATAAAATGTACTAATTGCTGAGCAATTCCTTACGGGAAGAATAAGGCGGATTGACAAGCCTTAAAGAAGACAAAACAACAAAACCAAGTGTTTTTCTGTTAGAGAGTATGAATGAGAGTGGAAAACATTGTGCGTATGTACACTACCAGTCAAACGTTTTTGAAAAGTAAGATTTTCAATGTTTTTTAAAGAAGTCTCTTTTGCTCACTAAGCCTGCATTATTTCAAAATTGTACTGTTTTTGCTGTACTTTGGATCAAATAAATGCCGGCTTGGTGAGCAAAAGAGACTTCTTTAAAAAACACCTTAGGCCGCGTTCACACTTGGCCTCTTTTTTGACAAGAGGAAGTTGACCAGGGCGTTTTTTTAGTACGCTTGCAGGGTTCTGTTACAAAAAGCAGCCGAGTGCGTCTTTAGTTGCTATAACAACAGCTGCAACAGTGGCGTAGTGCTGTGTGGTGAAGAAATGTCGAGAAAGGGCCTCTTTGTGATGTATATAATGATATAGTTGTTTACTCATATCATACAACTCCTTGTGCTCCGAAACTAGTACGATAAGTTTATCTACCGGCAACTTCTCCGTTTTTTTTCTTGTTGTTTTTGTTGTTATGGAAACGATAGGTCCCGCTACTCGCTTGTCATTGGTCAGCTGTCAAAAAAGCGCTTGACGTAGGGCGTTTTCTTAAAAAAAGTTCAACTTTTTTCAACTTAAAAAGACGCTCTGAGCTGCAAAAAAAGACGCCGGCGGTGGCGTTTAAAAAAAGCGCTAGGGCTTTTTTGAAAAGACGGTTTACTCCATAGGATTAGAATGTAAAACAGGCGCTGGCAGTTTGAAAAAGGACGCCAAGTGTGAACGCGGCCTTACTGTTCAAAAACTTTTGACTGGTAGTGTATGGCAGCAAAAATAAAAAAAAACATCATTAACATTATTAGTTAAACTCATAGATCATTCAAATAATAAAAAAGGCATGTCATAACCTGTTTAAAGACCTTAATAAACTGAAGAGTATGGTGGCACTTAGTCTATGGACTAACAAAACAAACTTTAATCAAATACACACATTAAAGTAGGGGTGGGCGGTACACCGGTGTCATAGTCAGCACCGGTGTGACATTGCGCCACGACATGGATTTTCTAATACCGTCAATACCGTAATAAATCAATTATGTGCCTCGAACGGCTGCATTTACATCAATAATAGCTAATTCTACATAATAAGGCATTACATGTTCTTCAAACGTTCAGTTGTGGTCTGAATACCTGTCCTTATACTATATATCTTGTTGTAAATAAAAAAGTAAAACATATTCTTTCAGCTTTGCAGGTGGTAGGTAAAAGGGGAGTGGCCATTAAACGACTGGTGAAACATCGTGAAGAAAGGTCGGCCCTGTAGCCTATACCAGGGGCGGAGTGCAATCGGGATGATCGGGACTTTTCCCAGTCGGCCGGCCGAAGGATTTACACAGCGGATCACAAATTGAGCGGGCGAAATTGAGTACAAGATTGCAGCAAATCCTCCAGTCTATTTTTGTCATCTCTCTTTACTTTCGACCCATGATCAGTCAAATCTAAAGGTCATTGCACACTGAGTCCGATTTTCGTATGCGTTTTTTTTGTTTTCTCATATTCGCCATCTTTATCAAAATGCTTATTATATTAAGGCAGTGTGTAAACTCGATTAATATAACCTGTATTTTTTTTTAACGTGCAAAAATCTCGGACGAAAATTTCGTACTCGTGTGCAATGACATTAACTCCAGCAGCTCGTGTTGGATGCAGGGTTGCCAAGTCCGCGTTTTTCCCCACAGAATTGGTCTACTTTTAAACTGTTGCCATGGGTTGATTTCCCCCAGTTATTAAAAGGTTTTAAATATTGCAGAAATTAAATTTCAATAAAAAATAATTTTTGTTTTGTTGTACACTGTTAAGTAAGATCTTTAGGTTTTTGCAAAATAAATATGTTGAGAATGCATAATACTCTCCCGTGTCTCTTTTTGATAAGGATACCTACCAGTTACTTATTATATTATAAAAATACTGTGATATTAATTTTAGGTCATATCGCCCACTCCTACATTAAAGATTTACAGTCTTTCGCTTCCAGGAAATTGGATCAGAAATACGGATGACTCAAGTTTTGTCCAATCAAATGCTCTCTAGAATGACTGACAATGATTAAAAAGTGACAAACAATTCTCAATATGAAATACATCAGAACAGCGAAGATAACTGGGACTGTTAAGCCATTTCATTGGGTTTTTAAAGTATCAAACCAAACAAAAATGACACAAAGGCACATGAAGTACAGGGTCTTACTAACCACTTGGCCAGAGTTTGGGTTCTTGTGAGCGTATGGTGGTCCTCGGATGTGGTTCCACATTTGACCCGATGTCATGATCAAAACAAAACACTGCATTGAGAGAGAAAAGTGTCCATGTTAATTAGATACTTACTAGGTTTTTTCTGAAGAAATTAAAAATGTTTGCCTACGCTAAACTCACCACTATGTTAGTAGGGTGTTGTTATGTAGTTTCTAAGGTTTTCAGAACGGTTATTAAATGCAACGCTATGTAGCTGCTAATTTGTTGACAGTCGTAGGTATAAATCAGGCTTGTGCACAATTCAGAATTTCAGAATTGGCCGCCATTCAATTCATGAGTTGGAATTTGAATTGAATTGACTCCGCCCCACAGGAAGTTGAATTTGAATTGGAGTTGGAATGACAGGAAGTGGAATTAAATTCATGGCAATTCAAAGACATTCCACTCAATCATACAACAGAAAGAATGTGTTGAATCTCACATACAATTACATTAATTTTGTAATTTAATAGCATCATTTCATTACACATAACTAATCACTCCTCAACCCTGCATAATGATCAAATTCTTGAAATAAATTACTCCCTCAACGTTTGATTAGTTTTGTTCAAAATGTTATTTTCATTTCAAAGTAATCAAATAACACAAAGTTGCTGTAAATGCAGTTGTCATTTATTCCAATGCAAAACTCATTGAGCAACACTGTTGCATCTAATTCTCAAAATTACAATTAAAATAAATCAAACTTAATTATGTGTTCTGTGACTAGAGCTTTTAACTTTAATTGCTGGGGGGAATATTTCCTGTTAATGTAATCTGTACTAGTTCAAACTAATATCATTTATAGAATATGTACTGCAATCATATCTGATATATATTGTAAAGCTTCATTATTAAACACTTCACTTATGTATATGAATTTCTTTGAATTTGTATTGAATTGCAATTCTGCTTCCTTTAATTCAAATTTGAATTGTAATTCTAGATCCTGTTTTTGACATCAATTCAAATTCAACAATTGAATTGGAATTTAGGAGTCATTCTCAATTCAATTCTGAATTGTGCACAAGCCTGGTATAAATAAGGAACAAGGACAAGGACATAAATTGATTAGGTCTCTTTTGTATTGGCATTTTCATCTGGAAAACAATTCCATTTCCTTTCTATTATTTAATTTGAATAATATCTTATTAGAATTTGACTCATTTTTTCTAAACATTCTAAAGCTAAATTTGTATTAGCTAAATAAAAAAACTGGCAACACTTTATTTTAAGGACCAATTCTCACTATTAACTAGTTGGTTATTATTATGCATATTACTGCATATTGGTTGTTTATTAGTGCTTACAACGCACATATTAATGCAGGTAACACTTTCTATGAAGCCCCTATTTATAATACATTATAAGGGTATTTCTAAGGCATTATAATGAATACATAATGCATTATAAAAAAATTATAATATGTTATATCATCTCATGAATAATCATAACAATTATAATACATTATAATACTTGGGTATTTGAGGTTATAACTTTTAAGATTATGATTATTTATAACACAATGGATGCCATATTAAATCTACTTCATTTATAATGGACTATATCATATTACATTTATTTTTTTTACATTATATTATATTTTAATTTGATGGTCCCCTTAGTTTATTGACTATAAGCAACTTTCCGAACTACATGTCAACTATCACTCCTTAGAGTATCAGTAGACTTAGGTTAGGCTATCAAAATACAGTGTAAGCATATATTTAGCACACTACTACTAATAATTATTGCTAGCTGACATGCAGTTGCAGAGTTACTTATCAAAAGCTGTCTAAAGGGTACCATCAAAATAATCAAACTGATCATATTACACTTTCATCTGATCTGATACCTGATCTTATGGCTCTTTGAGAAATATTATAATTACTTATAAGTGGTCTTTGTATGCTTTAAATGAAGTGACATGAGTAACATGGCAAGATATGAGACTTATAATACGTTATAACTATGAGGAGGTAATCATACTCTTAAAAGCTATAACCACAAATAAGTAAAAATTATAATACATTAAAACTGTTCTTATGAATACTCATGAGATGATACAACATATTATAAGGTTTTTTATAATGCATTATGCATTTATTATAATGCCTTAAAAATACCATTATAATGTATTACACATAAAAGGAGCAGAAATATTCTAATCTCATCTTTGCATTAGTGCTCACCAGTGCAGAGAAACCCCAGACGTTCTTATTGAACAGGAACTCCAGGTTGTTTCGGCGCAAGTAAGCCAGACTGCCGATGAACGCCAGCAGCAAACCCAGCATCAGCGGCCCGGCGTAGTTAGGAGGCCTGATCACCCGGATCTGAACGACACAAGACAGCATGTTAAAGACTGAAGTGAGCGTTTAGTTCATGAGTTTCTTATTGTGTCTGCACTAGTCTTACATGTACGTCTGTTCGGTCGGCCACCCATCGAGCCAGCTGTTCGGCCGCAAAACCTCGGACCTGCAGCTCATATGTGTCCGCTCGCTTCGGTTTGCCTTTGGCTGGGAAGTTGATGAATGTTGGAGCTGAGTTCATGTTGAGCTGTGGAGGACATACACAGAAAGTTATAAGAAACCTACAAGCAGCTTGTGCCTAAAACTCTCTATTGGCATTAAGGAGGATGCATTTAAATGCATCAGGTGATCTCCAAAGGTTGGTGGTAGTCAGTGTACTGGTATCTGTATTGGTTCATTTCATTGGCTCCATTCAGATATGCATATGAATATCCAATCAGTTTCAAATGGATAAAATCAAGCCCTGCTCCCCACTTTGCTTTTTGACTTGGAAATATAAATCACATTATATTAGTTTGCCAAGTTTTTTCACCATTGCATAAATTAATTAGCCAATATTTGATTTTTTTACAGTTTTGTCAATTGCAAAACAACAATTAAAAAATATTCACGTAACACTGAACATTTTTAACATTCTAGTAGACATTATAGCCTACCAACAAACCACAATTTAACTTAAAATTAAAAAGTTAGTAAAATAAAATTCTTTGGCCATTTTTAAGACCCCCTTCTTGAATCAGGCATGTGTTTTAATGTACAAATAAACACAGCCTTGGTGAGCAAAGGAGAAAGTTAATAAATGTATTAATAGAGCTGTTGAAATTATTGTTATTTTTGTCTTTTTTATTTTATTTTAAAGAACAACAGTAAAATGACAATACTAACATTTATGAATGTTGACTTTTATTTTGGTGGAAACCCAAAAGAAGACCTCAGTCCTACTTTTTGCTGACAGCAGCAGATTTATGAATGATTCTCATCTTTGGACTTTGAACCCTGACTAAGGAGCTCATGCAGCGCTGTCAGAATAAATACAACTGGTGCGTGTATTAGACAACATAACGCTCTGTAGTTTATTTACTAATGATTTAAGGCCATTTCAGTCATTATACAATAACCAGCAACAACTATTCCTTCCTCTTCTTATTGAAGACACTAAGCACTGTCGGTGCTTGTAATGGCTTTCTCGTTTTAAATGCTTTTACACTGCCTTTTCACTTACTTGACTACTTAATTTTGGTTGCCGAACATTTCGTGCATCCCTAGTAAAAAGGGTTGCTAATGCTTTTTCAAGTTCACAAACAAATCTGAAGCAGAGTACAAAGGTAAAAAAAATTCAAGATAGTTACCATTTGGAAAACATCTGAGCCTTCATCAAAATCCACCATTGCAAAGAAAATCCTGTTGGTAAATGCACTCGAATAACGCCAAGAGTTCGCGAGGATCTGGTACTCTTCATCGGCCTGTCTGAAAACAAAAGTAAAAAAAAAATTGACATATGTTGAAATAACAAGTATATATATAATGCAAATAAGGCTTTAGATTTCAATCTGAACATATCATTTTTTGTGCAACAACAAATAGTAATGCAAAATGAATGTTTCCCTGAGCTGTATCCATCTACCATTAGTGGGAAAAAGAAAATTCCATCCTAAATTTAAGTTATTTGTTGAGTCAATGACACTGTCTCAAATAGTACTTCACGTAATCTTGGCTGTCACATCTTTATACAGTGTACAACAGGGATAGGCAACGTCGGTCCTTAGAGTTTAGTTTCAACTCTAATAAAACACACCTAAACAAGCTAATCAAGGTCTTTATGATTATTAGGGCTACAGGCAGGTGAGGCTTTTTTTTCAGGGTTGGAGCTAAACTCTGCAGGATATCAGCACTCCAGGACCGACTTTGCCTATCCCTGGTGTACGGTGTCCCAGGTGCCTTTTTTTTTTTTTTTTAAACTTCTACTACTTTGACTTCCTGATAGTAAAAACAGCATAATATCATGAAAGTGTGCACTACAAGGGAGTGCCTTTTGGGACAGAGCCAGTGTTGATAGTTAAGACATTCAAACAAACAGAGCAGTGTTTAATAGTATCACAGTCTTACACTTTTCATGGAAATTATTTTTTATAGATTTTTTTTTGTAATAGTTGACCCATATGCTAATATCGGATCAATTAATGATTTAATCAATTTAATAATGGAAATTAGCCACTCTAAAATATCACTCAAGATAACAGTAAATAAATTTTTTTTTTTTTTAATTATTATCAGAACAGTTTTATATTGTAACCTACACAACAGCAGTATTGTTTTTGTATTATTCATATATATATTTTTTTTTTATTTTATTGATCACTTTTATATTTACACATTTATTCATTTAGCAGACGCTTTTATCCAAAGCGACTTACAAATTGGGAATACAACAAGTGATTCATCCTAAGGAGGCAGATCAACATAGGAAGTGCTCAAAAATACCATAGATCAGGCGTTGTTAGAGTACTTTTGTAATTCAACTTCAATTAGTTAAAACATTTTTAATTTTGTCAAGGTTTTAAGTCTAATATTTCAATTTCATTTTGTTTCAGATTTAAAAAAAAGTTTGATTAATAATACCAACCCTGCAAGACAGTAGAGTAAGCTGTGTATAGATAACCAGTTATAACCAGTGCTTGAAATTGGAATTTTATTCCATTCAAAACACTATAAAAGCGATTCCAGTTTTGCACATAAATGTAGCGCAATGTGGACTTAAAACTGTAGCAGCATATTTACAATAAAGTCTTTTGTGATTGGCCATAATACCTGCAGACTGCAGCCAATAGATGCTGTATGCAGTTTAGAGAGCTTTATGAATTAAAATGCAAGTTTGTGAGATTGTGATGAGCTAAGACAAGTGACAGTTTTTAATGATTATAAAGGGAGTTTGAAAAAGTGAAACTGAATTTATACAGCAGTTTCATACATTTTTGATTTTATACAAAAGTTAATATTAAGTGACTTACATTTTAGAGCACTGTAGTCTGATTGTGCTCTATTTCGTCAACAAAAACAGTTCCAAACAAAGTCACATCTGAGCCGCTGTGCATCTATAGTCTTTGACACAGTGCTGTTTCGTTTATGAATGAACCTACGTTTTTGAAATGATTAAATTAACGATTCAGTCACAAACACTTTGACTTGCTGCCACCTAAGGCGGTTTCAGTTTAACTATTTTTTAGTCATTTAAAGGAGTAGTTCACTTTCAGAACAAAAATGTACAGATAATGTACTCACCCCCTTGTCATTCAAGATGTTCATGTCTTTCTTTCTTCAGTCGTAAAGAAATTATGTTTTTTGAGGAAAACATTTCAGGATTTCTCTCCATATAATGGCCTTCTATGGTGCCCCGAGTTTGAACTTCCAAAATGCAGCTTCAAAGGGCTCTAAATGATCCCAGCCGAGGAGGAAGGGTCTTATCTAGCGAAACGATCGGTTATTTTCAAAACTAATTGACAATTTATATACTTTTTAACCTCAAATGCTCGTCTTGTCTCGTCTCTGCGCAGTGCATGTATAGTCAGTAGAATCCGGGTCAATGCAGTTAGGGGATGTCGTAAAACTCCCATCTCGTTTATGTCTTCAATGTCAAAATCGTCCTATAATGCTGTTTTTACCTTTTTTTTTTGTAAAGGGAGTTTGAGTTTCTTTGTATGTTCGCTTTGTAAACACTATGTTGGTACTTTTGCAGCGATCTAAAGTGATTTTGAAGTTAGGGAAGAAAACCAGATGGGAGTTTTTAGACGTACCCTAACTGTATTTACCTGAATCACACAGACTTCGCATGCGCTGCGCAGAGATGAGACAAGACGAGCATTTGAGGTTAAAAAGTTTATAAATTGTAAATTTGTTTCGAAAATAACCCATCGTTTCGCTAGATAAGACCCTTCCTCCTCGGCTGGGATCGTTTAGAGCCTTTTGAAGCTGCATTTAAACTGCATTTTGGAAGTTCAAACGTTTTCCTCAAAAAAACATAATTTCTTTACGAGTGAGGAAAGAAAGACATGAACATCTTGGATGATATCTGTGCATTGTTGTTATGAAAGTGAACTAAACCTTTAAAGTGAACTACTCCTTTAAACAGTTGAATATTTCTAGATTTAAAACTTTATATTTAAAACATTAATCTTGTAACACTGTTATTATAAAATGCATTAATTCCACCTCTGAATCTTGCCGTGCAAAGGTGAATTGTTGTTGCTGATTTCATTTGACTGGTAACTTACTCTTCCTGATTGTATTGTATCATTTTAATTTAATTTATTGTTTATTTACATTTTTGACTTTTTTATTGTCACAAAAGATGACATACATTTAATAACGTTAGAAAAGTGTCATTACAAAGGTTAAAAAAAGTCAAATATCGCTTTATAATGGGAAGGTTCATTTCTGTCATTGATGTTGTTTTTTTTCAGTAGGAGCACTCAGCATACAACAAATCTTTAATTTGGTCATAATTGCATGTGCCTGTCTTAATATCCAAGAAAGTTTAGAGAATATATAATATAAGGTTAATGTTATTATAGATTTTATAATTGAATACAACCAAAAGGACATCTACCCCCGGTTTCACAGACAGGACTTAAGCCTAGTTCTAGACTAAAATGTAAGTCTGAGCTGTTTCAACTGAAATAAACTTGCACTGACTAATCTTAAAAATATATCAGTGTGTTTTTTTGTTTTAGGATGCACACCAGTAATGTTTTTTTTTCTAAGCACGTTTATTAAAATTACTTAAATGTCCTAATTGATCTATGGCCTAATCCTGGTTTAGTGTAAACCCTGTCTGTGAAACCGGGCCCTAAAGTTACCATTATTAACCCCCTCTCCAAGCTAGAGTCCCCCCAGTGAGTTTTGGCCATTTCCACCACTGAATGCTTTCTCGGGTCTCTTACTTGCAGACTGCACACTGTCTCTGTGGCTGCAGCGCTGTGAACATGATGACGACGGAGTAGTTTCGTGGAGGGGCTCGGATCAACTTCCTGAACTTCTCTCCGTTCAGTCTGATCACCGCACGCTTACTGGTCCACTCCATCATCTGACTGACCTTCTCTGACAGCAGCGTCTGAAAACACACATATCACCCATTCATTCAAATCATGCTTTTATTCAAACTTAAAGCACATTTATGACTGCTTTAGTCCTCATGCAGTAACCTCACCTTTTATTCCTATATTAAATGCACACTAACAAAACAGTGCTTATTAAATTAGTCATTAATTCAGGAGCAGTGAGGTCAGCTATACAACAGGAAGCTTAGCTTAGTTTGCATACAGGGCCAAGTGTGTCAGCTCACAACACACGGAGTAAAAACGAAATCAGTAATTCATTTCAAGTGATTTATATATGGATCACAGTGTTCTAAAGACAATAATGTGTCATTTAATCCCCTGTGGGTTTGAGACAGAGCGAAGCTATGAGAACCAGAAGATCATTTGAGTAACCAGTGAGCTCATGTATATGAGAGATAAAACCATTTAATAAAAACCCAACAAACACCCACTGACCTCCTTCTTTTTCTGTCCATCTGATGGCGTGCCGTATAAACTAACAGCGAGGAAAGCAACTATCAAAAGTTTATAAAACATTTCTGAAGCTGCCACTGCGCCCACGACAGTCCTGCAGTAACTCCTGTCCGCTACCTATTGGTGGAGTTCAGCGATGCGGAAGTGTACGTGTCTGGGGAGCAATTGCAAAATAAAAGTCTCAAGCGACAAACAAAAGCCGGAAAATACGTTAGTGTTTTCAAAATAAAAGCCTTAAATTCCCCCTGGCTCTCTACTAATAAATAAATAAATAAATAAATAAACAAACGGAGATGTTTTTTTTCTTCTTTTTTTTCCATTGATGCCAAAATACATTACAACAGGTAAGTAACTATAATAATCTAAAAAACAAAAGAGGTAAAAAAAATAAAATAAATAATGTATAAAATAAAATAAATAAATAAAATAATAACATAAACTAGAGGTGGTACTTAATACAAGGTTAAACACTGAAAGCAATTTTGGACTTTTAAATGATTTTTTAACGCCCATCAAAGATTTATATTCTTTGTAAATAATATATAGAATTATAATAAATGTAATATATAATTATAATAAAATAGAATTATAATCAACCGGAAAAACTGACAGTAGTGGGTTCTTACCCAAAAATGAACATTTGTGAATAAAAAAAAAAGAAATTTGCCCCCAAAAAAGATTAACAATATACTGAAAACAGGAGATAGAGTTATAATAAAAGAAAATAATATCAAAAGTGTAAATAGAAATATTCTAACATTTGTTTTTTTGTTTGTTTGTTTGTTTGTTTTGAGAAATACATAACTTATACATACATAACTCATTCCATAATAATAATAATAATAATAATAATAATAATAATAATAATAATAATAATAATAATAATAATAATAATAATAATAATAATAATAATAATAATAATAAATAAAAATAACAAACACATTCCCTTCTATATCACAGAAACTATTGAAAGTTTCAATAGTTTGCATATACTTATTAAGTACACAAGGGTAGCATATATGTAATATTTTAAATGTGACTTCTTTTATTTAGTTTGTTAATAAATACTTGTGTGGAAGAGACTCTTTCGGAGTTCCTTATTTATTTATATATTTTTAATTGAACAATACAATACCCATTTACAAACTCAAGTGGGGAAAACAAATATACACTTTCCTATAATTATATATATATATATATATATATATATATATACATGGATATTTATGTATGATTAGAAATGTAAAATACGTTGTAAACATTTCTGGGGGTTGCAAGGAAAATAAACATATATACAATATATAAATATATATATAAATATAAATATATATAAATATAAATATATATATATAT
>NC_133376.1:3830517-4064932 GCF_049309525.1 Garra rufa
ATATATATATATATATATATATATATATATATATTACCAAAAAAAAGGAAAGAGACTCATACATGGTTTTATACAATTTACAACATTCATATTTTATTAAATATGATGAAACAGTTAAAGCCTGCGGATACAACTGACTGCACAATCAAAACTAATCTATAATATGAAAACAAAGACTAGGTTCAGATGTAGAAAAAAGAAATACATGCTCTTAGGGATGTGCTCAAAAGCAATATTTATACAGTTGCAATGCTTTGGCTTAAATATGTTAAAAATAGAAATTTGAGATATCAGTACTTAAATGAAATTTAAGTGAAACTTAAATGAAATTAAACTGAATGAAGAAATTGACTATATTCAAAAACACTCCGACATCCCGAGATGCATTGACGCGCGCGAGCGTGTGTGCTAAACATCCGGCGCGCGCTGCCGCTGCTGTGAGTGACTGTGTGGAGGAAGATGGCGGCGCTGATCCTCCCGTCTGACTGGATAAAAAACTGGGACAAATCCGGCAAAAATGAGTTGTGAGTAAGAGCTTAGTAATCAGATGGGAAGTGGGGATGAGCATAAAGTCATATACATCTTGTTTGGGCGGTATCGCCGCGGGTGATTGTCGAAATCACAAATCATGTTCTCCTCATTGTGAATGTCCACAGCTAGTGCGCGTTAAAGACTCATTTCTTAAAGTTCAGTAAAATAACCAATAAACCTACATATATCACGAACCGAGTAAACAATATAACGTCTGTAGTTCATGTACGTGGATATGTAAGACACTTTATCGGGCACTTCAGTAATTTTCGTGAATGTACCGTCAGTGTGCTAATAGTTAGCTAGGTTAGCATTAGCATGTACGTTATCTTCTTATCAATGTGTGTTACATAGTATTTAACGTGTGTTACATGCTGGTTAACATGGTCTCATACACTCTGAACAGACCTGAAGTTAATATTACGAGATATTAGGTGGTTGTGTGCAGTGTAGTGTGTATAATGTGTAAAATGTAACTGTGCTAAAATGTTCAAGCTCAGATTTCGATCTGAGATATTGTTTGAGTCTCAAACGTGGTGATCTGCCCTAGCTAGACAACATTTATGAGCAACACGGCTTTAAAATCTACTGAGCGGGTTAACTGTTGACACCTAGCGAGCTGCCTACTTAGACTGCTTTGTAGTGATCATAGTGAGCTACTCTTACACAGAGCTTTTTGAGCTCTTCTGATGAAGCGAGATGCCAATGCAGACCAGTACAGACAGCAGTGTTTTATAACTGCTATGTATTCAGCATTCTTAAAATATATTGAGGCGTCACATGCAATGCTGTCTTGTTAGGTAGCTTACTAGGATTTGAGCATTGCCTGATTTGTATTTACATGCACCTGTCTTTTGGAGGTAACATTAGTTTGATCCATGTCGGTGTTTGTGAAGCTGATGAGATTGATATAGATGGGCAGCACCTCAGCTGATATTGAACTTAACCTGTAGATGAAGGACTGTGTTAAAGTTGTTCAGGGTCATGTTTGTCATACCGAGGTGATTGTGGTGCTGGATAACTGACTGCAGTTGTGTTGTATAAACATGTTTTAAATGTGTAGTAAGGGGTGTATGAAATCAATAGTTTAACCCAGCAAAATGTTGATATATTTTTTAGAAATGATTATACCTCTTTTACTGTTAATCCATTGCAAATGACTTCATCTTGTTTGTTTCTTATGTGAATATTTCAACCTAAAATTATTGTTCTAACCATTCGCTTATTTGTCTTTTCTGTTGTTAGTTTACAGTTTTTCCAGGACCTTGCAGGGAAACCCAGCAGTCAAGAGTTTGTTAAAGGTAAGTTAAATGTATATTTTTTAGTCTCAGGGCTTGTGACAATGTTTGTTCATGTAAGTGTTATTTGTGCAAAAGTAATTTTTTTTAAAGGATTCAGTAAAAAATTAAAATTCTGTCATTAATTACTCACCCTCATGTCATTCCAAACCTGTGAGACACTACAGGTTCTGAACACTAATTAAGATATTTTTTATGAAATCCAAGAGCTTTCTGACCCTTCGTAGACAGCAAGGGTCCTTCTACGTTCAAAGTCCGGAAAAGTACCAAGAACATTGACAAAACAGTCCTTGTGACATTAGTGGTTCAACCGTAATTCTATCAAGATTACTTTTTGTGCACAAAACAAACCCCCAAACCCTCTGCATCACCCTAGCGCCATATCAGAGAGTACCAAAATGCACTTCTCCAATGTGGCATGAGGGTGATGCATAGAAGGACCCTTGTTGTCTATGGAGGGTTAGAAAGCTCTCGGATTTCATCAAAAATATTTTCATTTCTGTACCAGCACTGTGAGCAGCACAGAGTCTGTCTCTCCTGTCTAATATTTGCTTGTCTTCTCTCGATATTTCAAATAATTTGACATGCTAAAAGCATAGAAAAGCGAGTTTTTACTATTCCACATGAGCAAGATTTACAGCATTTACTTTTGTATATGTAGCGTTGCCGTTACAGTTCTGCTCACAAGCTTGCAAAACCCTTGCACAATATTCAAAATGTTAATAGCTTTAACAAAATATTATTGCAGGCTCTTACATTAAGTCATTCAAGATCAAAAATATTTGTTGACCATTTGTGACCCTGGACCAGAGAACCGTAATGTTAATTTTTTTTAAATTAAGATTTATATATCATCTGACAGCTGAATAAGTAAGCTTTCCTTTGTATGTTTTTTTTTTTTTTTGGGATAGGACAATATTGACCAAAATACAACTATTTTGAAAATCTGGAATCTGAGAATCTCAAAATATTGAGAAAAATGCCTTTAAAGTTGTCCAACTGAAGTTCTTAGCAATGCATATTACTAATTAAAAGAAATATGTTTTTATATTTACTAAATTTACTAAATATCTTCATGGAACATGATCTTTACTTAATATCCTAATGGTTTTTGGCATAAAAGAAATTCAATCATTTTGACCCATACAATGTATTTTTGGCTATTGCTACAAATATATTTGTGCTACTTGAGACTGGTTTTGTGGCCCAGGGTCACATTTTTTTATTGTCTTGTTTTGTATTGTCAACAATGCGAACTAATCGTTTCAGCCCTAATAAATAGCATATATTGTATTCTGTATGATGGAGGTAATGAACGGTAGGGCAGGGCGATATGGTCAAAAAATATTATCACGATATAAATAGCAAAATTTGCGATAACGATATAACTGACGATATAATTGAAGCTAGACAAAATACTTCAAAACTGCACGACTTTATTGGTGCAAATAAAAGAAAAGAACATTTCTTTTCAATTTAACAAGCAGCTGTTTTTGATGTGCATTAAAGCTATCATTTTGTACCAAAATCAATATTTCACAGGTTGTAAATTGCTTGCTGACAGTTTGTGAAATCAAAAGGCATTTCAGTTTAAGTTAAATTTGCTGACATCTCCTGAGCATAACTATTTATATTATCCACAAAAGTAAAGTCTGTTTCTTTGGTCTCACCACATCATCAGTTGAAAAGTAATTTAACTAGCCCAAATAAAAAAAGACAATTTTCTTTTTAAATATAGAAAATCAGATAGGAGTCTAAATGTCAATCAAAAATGTTTTCAATACACAAATATCAACAAATATCAAGGAAGGAATTTTATTTCACTATTTAGTTTATCTGCAGAATTTTTAAATATCAATTTAAGGCAATTTCTTTATTTTGAAGAGCTGCACAAGTAAAATGAACAGTACGAGTGGGGTTGGACAATGTACAGTAGCATTTTAAGCCATAAAATGACATGATTTATAATTCAGATACAGGTTCACACAAAAACAAAATATCTTATACAATGGCATTTCAGCCCTTATACCATTTAAAAGGGATAAATTAAGTATATAATTTATATTTATTCAAAACATAAATTCTACTGTCTTAATTGTTTATATTTTTAGATGGCACATTAACTTGTTTCACATTAACTCTCTGTCACGAGGGGGCGCTTTAGGAGCGCTGAAATATTACGGATTCCCTAGTAACGGCTGTATACAAAGCAGCATTAACGCAGTTTATCAGGCATGAAATGAAAATGCCAACGATACGTTTCTGAGGACAGTCGGTTCCCTTCAGATACATTCATATAAAGACATCCGTGTGGCGTTTTGACTTTGAAACGAGCCGTACGTATGTTTTTATTGAATGACATCATTGCCTTTTGAAGTTTTATCCAGCCCTATCGCGATTCTCGTCTTTCCGTCATCAACTGTAAGATCCCTTAATATTATAACTAAGATTTTTCTTATACTATTTAACATATTTAAAACTTTTAATGGCCTTAAATTTGATACAACTAAATTGAGGAGTTTTTAAGGACCTCAGAAGCCCTGTACTTTATGATGGCCCGTCGGGCAGTCCGGTCAAACATTTTGGTAGCCCGACTGGAAAACACAATAGCCCCGGGACGTCGGGCTAGCGATTTTGCGAGATTTTTGCTCCATGTGCGACCGCATGAAAACACCAGCACTGTGCACGCGCGTTAAGTCCAAGTTCTATCGCGATATGTCAATTTCATATCGTACCATAAAGTTACACCGGTATTACCTTGAAAGGTATGATATGGCCCAGCCCTAATGAACGGTAAATGTTGTAGACTACTGCCTGTCATGTGTCCACCACAGATGTTTCAGTTGACTGTGTTCAGTGTCTGACGGCTGCTTGTAACAACATTTTAACGTCTTTACCTTGACACTTTCATCCCAATTCACACATTTGGGGAGGCAATTCCCACAGTGACAGCCAGTGTCATGAGGTGAAGTGTGAAGAGCTTCCCTGTCTCTGCTTAGATGAGAGTCTAAACTGCATCAGCAAATGTCTGGATGTTCATGAATATTTGCCCTTATTTGAGCTGAAATTGGTGCATTTGAGGCACACACATTGCATTTGTGGAGATGTGAACAGAGATATTATATTTTTTTGTTTTATATAGTTTATTTATTTACATTTTTGGTTTTACACTTGTTTTGCCATGAATATATCAGGGATGTGATTTTTCCGGATTAATCCGGAATTCCGGATTTTTCGACCTGAAAATGTGACCTATGTGAATCATGCAGATCTGTAAAAAAAAAAAAAAAAGGGGGGGGGGGCATCTCACAGCCGTCACCACAATCGCCGTCCCCGAGCAACAGGGCCACACCGGGCGGCACGTCAGATGGCAAAGAGATGCATTTTTCCTTCCTTTCCAAGTATCAACAAGGACGTATTTGCGAATAGTTTCTCCCGGAATCTAGAGCGAGGGAGTGAGTGCGAGACCGCGTAGCGCGTGCATGACAGAGGGAGAGAGAGCAAGAGACCGCGCGTGTGTGCCTCATGAAGCACATGTAAGACAAACTCTACACATTATCCCGCTTATTACATGGCTACCTACAAAATAAATCAACAATTTGACACAAAATATTGATTTTAAAAGGAGTTTATTGATTTAAAAACGATTTATATTGCTTAAAGAAAATAATCCGTCTCACTTCTCGTACTCAAGTAGAAGTACAGATACTTGTGTTAAAAAAATACTCTGGTAAAAGTAGAAGTAAGTTACTGATTTAACTTCTTTACTCAAGTAAAAGTAGCCATGCGAATGATAACCATTTTTTTTACGCAAAGCTAACGTTACCTGGACCCAGGGATGTACTGGCCATTGGGAGCACCGGGACATTCCCGGTGGGCCGGTGGAGAAGTGGGCCGATCGCCGAAGCGAGGGAGACCTCCCCCATATTAGGCGCTGTTTTAAATTACAACGCAATCGAAACTGCAAACAGCCCAAAAGTGCGAAGCGGCGGGATCAGTCACCCGCACAGCGCTGACGAACGTATACGCTGCGCTCCCGCCACAATGTAAAGTGATAAACAGCGCAAGTTGCTTGATCCATTCAGATAAAACACAAAATTGTCTTATATACAGTCCTGTGATATGAAAACATTAAAGATTCTGTAGGTTCTGCTGGGCTGCTGAAAACAGCCACGACATTAGTAACTGCATGATGAGGGAAAGTGGAATTACACCAATACATAATTACTGTCAGTTTTTTAATTTTTTTATTAGAAATATCATAGTTTATTATTACTATTTATTTTAAAAACCGTATAACCATGGTAATGTTTTCATGTGACCACCATTTTACTAATACTATTCAGTTAATATCTTTAAGCAACGATTTCTTTCTTTTAAAATGTTTTGTTGTAATTAATTTTAATTGGAGTAAAATGTTAATGTAATAAGAGCCTGATTAAAGATAAATATCAGTGTCCTATATAAACTAGGTGTTTACTACCCATTAAAGTTCTTAAAGGGACAGTTCACCCCCCCCAAAAAAATTGTCATCATTTACTAAACATCATGTAATTGCAATCCTGTATGAACTTCTTTCTTCTGTGGAACATAAAGGAAGATACTTTATGGAAAAAAAAAATGTCTCGAATTTCTCAGAGTATAAATCAACGGTAACCAATTATGCATGGTTACATTCTACAAAATATTTTGTGTTCCATAGAAGAAAGTAAGTCATACAGCTTTGGAACGACATGAGGGTGAGGAAAATATTTTTATTACATAATGATTTTTTTTAGTGCAGAATTTATTAGCAATACATGTCCTGCATTCTAGCTCAAAATCAATGCTTTACTGCATGCATTTTCATGTGACAAAATGCATTATTAAGTTTGTTGCATTTGAAATGATCAGTATGTAGCATTATTTGTTTCTGTCCTGTTTTATTCATTAATTTATTTACTCCAATTAAAAGCCCCATTATCCAACAAAACTTTCACAGGGGGACTTTGTGGGCCGGATGGGCTGGATTTGTCCAGGGCCAAATTTTAACCCCAGTCCAACCCTGCTGGACCACACAAATGCTAGAGTGCAAGCTGAGAAACCTAAGTGGATATGGAAAAAAGGTTCTTTATAAGCCATTGCCTACATTTTAAATGGATGTCTGCAAAATAGGCCTAAAACATCACATAGCCTATATGATTATTGTGACAGAGACTGGGACTTCAGGTTAATGAGATTCTGACTGAGTAGCAAGATATGAATTCAATTGTGAGTTCAATTGTGATTCTGTGAGAATTGAATTCACAGACCCAGTTTCTCTTTTTTAATCTGCCTGCTTTACTATCCATATAGATCCGCCACCAGTTTGATGGCGTGGGGGGGGGGGGGTGTCTTAGTATATTTTCCTGCTTTTTTGTCCTTAGCCAATCACATGCCTGATATATCCATAGTAGCTGGCATGGCACTAAATTATTAACAGTTAACCAATCATCTGTTATCCTGTGCATAAAATTTCATACCACATTACCACCTCATTACTTTGTGTTCAGGGCAAACAATACATAAGTTATGTATTTATTTTTGCCCTGCAGACAAATGTTCTTTTTTTGAGTTTATAATTTCAACTTTTAAACTTCATAAACAGTCACTGGGAAATCTTAATGCAAGAATTATTGATTTATCATTATCAATTCTAACTACTATGATGAGTTATTCTTTACCAAAACATGTTGCAACCATCTAGATAATTTTTAAATAAACTGGATTCAAATCAACATTGCATTACAAGAAAAACGTTTACAAGCTTACAAATAACAGAGAACAGGCCCTTATAGAGATAGGGGTCATTCTATTAACTCCCCAAAACACTCACCCTGGTCCCAGGTCAGCCTTATTGGTGAGCCTGTTTTTCTTGACTTGACTGTGTTGAGAAGCTCTGCTTAATATTGCACAGGTGTTATCAGCATGCCTGTAGGAAGTGAAAGCTGTTATTGAGTCTGCTGTGTGTGTGTGTGTTTTGTCTTGCAGATCTGCAGACAGCCCTGTATGAGCTCTGCTGGCATGTTATCCAGGGCAATCTGAAGGTGGATGTGGCTGCCAGTCTCCTGGCTGATGTTATGGTGAGTTCAGAAATTTGCCAAAAAAATGTATCGCAACAGCCAATAATAAGCCGTCGGTGAACATGTAAAACCAGCGATCAAAGACTACAAATTTTAGCCTAGGATTAAAGGAATACTTTAGGATTTTCAAAATTGGTCTCAGACAGCCAAGTTGTGGCCAAAGTCACATGATGTGAACTTGGCTTTAGTCGATGAATAGCGATTGCATCAAATTTCACAATAAAATGTGTGTGCACTCTGTGTTTCAGAGTAAAGAGTGGCAGTGTTCATTTACACACACGCAGCTTATAATATCGTCAGTTCATATACATTCATACTTTCACATATTTTCCAGCATTTCACTAATATTCCAGTGAAATTAAAGCTTGAGGATTTGACATGTTAAAATCTTTTATGGTTTTCATATAAAATCAAAGTTCAAATAATAATAAACAAAATGTAATAATCACAGTATAATTTAGTTGTTTGTAAATGTGCCATTATATTATTTAAAAATTAACTTAAAATCTCTTGGGGTGTTTCAAGTAAATATTTTACTTCTGAAGGGAAAACCGTGATGTAGTCCATATAACTTATGCTCTATTTTTCTGAAATGATATATGTTAACCCTCAAAGACCGAGACAGCCGCCCGCGGCTAAAAATAACTATTGTTCTTAAATGTTTAATAACTTTTGAACCGCTAATCCAATTTGAATGCTTTAAAAAGTTTTGTAATGCACAGAGTCTACTCTTTTCGGTGATATCGCATTTGTCTCATCTGGATATTCAGAGGCTCCGTAGTGAGCGTGATTACGTCATCGCATTTCCTCAGCACTGATTCGTCAGATGAAACCAATGCATTTACGGCTCCGGTTCCTCTGAGCCAAACAGGATTGATTGTCGATGCTTAGTCCCACCCCTGTGCCCAGATTGGCTCAAACTGTCACCTATTCAACCAATAAACATAGGTTTTGGTCTTTTGAACCACCGATTAGCAAGTTTCTTTGTAAATCTGAACAAACGTAAAGTGAAAGCAAAATGCGTCTTGTGTGCATGAAAACAAACGCAAAATAACACATTTGCATGACAGCATTCTTTGAAAAAGCACAGAAATACTCACAACCGAGCCCTTTGACATAACACAAACCAAAACCAAGGACGAAACAGCAGTACATATCGGATAAAGCACAGGTTTTTTCAGCACTAGGCGATGTCCCGGTAAAATAGATTCCGATGCAGACTACAGCCAGCAGATCCATTTATTTGGTTGTTATATTATATAACTAATTCTTATATAGTTTTTAAAGATTATTTGCACTATTTTTTCTGGTGCACTCTGTATATTTCTCTCCTTTTGTGTATAGATTGTAAATAATTTGGACTTTATATTTTGTTGCACAAGACAATTAGTGTAATTGTTTTCACTACTTCCCACACGGTTTGTGTTTATTGTTCATAGTCAGATTAAGAATGTATTTATCTGAAAAAGTATTTTTATTTAACTTTTTTTACTGTGTTTTGCTATTATATAGCACTGTTTCTGCTATTACTTTACTCCTGAAATGTTTTTGGACAGGTCTGTATTGTCAATAAACTAAATAGGCCTGTTTTTCACTGAAAAGCGCCTATAATAATATTGTAAAATATGGCTATAACTTGCTTGGGGAATGTTATATATAGAAACAAATTTATTTGGGAGTGTAAAACACCTAAATACAAATTTCTAAAGAAAAAAAAACTAACTTCAGGAGTTTTTGTTTGAGCACACAGTAAAAAAACACCCAATTGTTGCTACTGTTTTTCCTAAAATTTTGGTATTTCACAAATATTTAGAGAAAATAAAAGGAAATTTGTAATTTTAAATTAGCTAGACATAAAGTTCAAGTTGTTATGTTTATAATGATATATGACAATTGATGCTGACTGCTAGAATAGTCTGAAAAAAACAAAGAAATGTACAGGTCCCTCAGGTGCCCCAAAAATGTTCTAGGTCTTTAAGGGTTAAGAATGAATCAGTTGAATGATTTGTTCACAAATCAGACCAGTCTGATTCTCACGTAACTCAGTGATATGGTAGCAGCTGTTAGCAGCCCATTAGAGTGAAAGATTATCTATTTAAATTTCAGCATGTTCCCTATGCAAAGCTATCATGTGACTTCAAAAACATTATAGCTCATGAAATATATGGGCTGCTTTAATGCTGCATATTCTGGGCTCATGTGACCTTTTGAAGTTTAAAAGTCTGCCCCATATTTTTATAAAAACTAGCAATCTTTAAAAAGTAATGCTAGGCCTATATGTTTCAAAAGAACACAATGTCATAAGGATTTGGAACGACGTGATTGTGAAATACTTGACAAGTGTTTCATTTTGCAGCAGGATACAAAAAGAGTACATTACTCAAATTTCAACCACTCTTTTTAGAAAAAAGAGAATTTACTGGTGACAGGGAAAAATGACACTTTGCTGCATATCAGAAATCCTCTGACTGCAATGACCTTGACCTAGACACAGCTTTTTGTTAAAGGGATAGTTCACCCAAAAATGAAAATTTGATGTTTATCTGCTTACCCCCAGGGCTTCCAAGATGTAGGTGACTTTGTTTCTTCAGCAGAACACAAAGATTTTTAACATAAACCGGTGCAGTCTGTCAGCCAAATAATGTGAGTGGATGGGCACCAGACCTTTAAAAGTAAAAAAAACAAACATGCACAGACAAATCCAAATTACACCCTGCGGCTCGTGACGATACATTGATGTCCTAAGACACGAAACGATCAACGAAACAGTATTTATATCATTTTTTTTTTTTACCTTTGATACACATCTGTCCATCTGTCCTGAGCACGAGTTTAGCTTTCGGCTCGTGACATGTGAACGCGGTCTGGCGTAGAATACACAAACGCCGGAAACGATCTGTCGCATGAATACAACACTCATTGTTTACACAGTGCACAGAGATTGTGGGTATAGCAACTATTCAAAATGGTAATTACTTGCGCTTATACTGATTGTTCAAACCGATTTAAAGCTAAAAGATTGAGTTTGCTTGCGCAAACTCATCCGGGACTTTTCACCGGTTTCCCCTTATGGCGTTTGCGTATTTTACGCCAGAGCACATACACATGTCACGATCCGTACGACAAGCTCGTGCTCAGGACAGATGGACGTGGCTGTTTATCAAAGGGAAAAAATGCTATAAATACTGTTCAGTTTCTCGCAAAAACCGATCGTTTCGTGTCTTAGGACATCAATGTATCGTCACAAGTCGCAGGGTGTAATTTGGATTTGTCTGTGCATGTTTTTGTTTTTTTACTTTTAAAGGTCTGGTGCCCATCCACTCACATTATTTGGCTGACAGACTGCACCGGTTTTTGTTAAAAATCTTCGTTTTTGTTCTGCTGAAGAAACAAAGCCACCTACATCTTGGATGCCCTGGGAGTAAGCAGATAAACATCACATTTTCATTTTTGGGTGAATTATCCCTTTAATGATGCTTTATTGTACTGATCAGAACAAACCCCTAACTAAAGCTTGAAACATTGGTTTTAAAACCTTTTAAACAGTGTTGAATTTTGTCCACCCACTAAAGTGATGTAGGGTGTAAGTAAATAGAAGGACAGGGTCTTGATGATGACGACAAGTGGTCACAGGAAACATATTAATACCATAGAGACTAGGGGTGCAACGGATCGCAGATGATCCGTACGGACCGGACCCCACGGTTCGGTACGCATGTGGTTCGCGGATTAACTGTTAAATTGAACCTTCATTGAGAAAAAGTGTATAATTTGCATATGTTTTGTCTTGCCAATTTAACCATTCAAACTACTTAAACTGCTGCAGCAAAAGAGAACACGTGCGCTGTTTCTTTCTTCTTCTTTTTTTTTCCCCCCGTTGCCGCACATACCTGAAGCGAGCACGCGCACAGAGAGAGAGAGACAGAGAGAGACGCGCGATTCAAACTGCGTGATTCACAGATTGATTCCTCTTTAAAACTTCTCTTAACATACATAAAGTTATGTTTAATACCCGTTTTGGTATTCTGGTAAACACAGTCGGTTATGTCTTTAGTAAACCGAAACAGCTGAGAAAGAGATGCGTGCCAGTATCAGAGACGTGCATTAGGCCTTAAAGAGACAGCGTCCTATTTATACCTGCAGTGAGAAGCACTAGTTATTTTACAATTAAATATTACATTTCTGCACCTGAATACTAGTGTTATTGATTTTATTAGTATCTTTATGTTGTATTCATCTACACTTGTCATGTTTGTTATTGACTTTATTAGTTCAGCTAGTAGTTTTTGCTGTGGATTAGAAGTACTTAAAGTTAGTATTCAGTAATTATTAAAAAAAAATTGTTTTTTGCTGATCCGAAAAATGATCCGATCCGTGACTCCAAATCCGTGATATGATCCGAACCGTGAGTTTTGTGATCCGTTGCACCACTAATAGAGACTGTTGGGGTGGGTTAGTAAACAACCTTCCAGAAAGATCATTCACAGGCAAATTACACTTTTACAATTTTAAAAATGTATAAATTTAGTTTGTCAAATTAATGCAAATAAGCATTTGTTTAGCTTGTTTGTGAAACAAAATGCGTCTTTGTGGGTTTATTTATTCAGTGAAATAACTAGAGATGTTCCGATACCCTTTTTTCCTTCCCGATACCGATTCCGATACTTGGGCTCGGGGTATCGGCCGATACCGAGTACTAATCCGATACCTGGGTGTGTAATTTTATATACAGCTGTAGATAATACTAATAAATTATTTTATGGTGTGCTTCAGACTTATCCCTTAATAAAACAAACATACAGTGATATATACAGTGATTTTTATTATCTGACATACATTTGACAGTAATATTTTTTTATATAGTTAGCATTACTAATCTTTCGTTTTGCGTGCCGTTTGATGTTTCTTATCCGAAACAGAAATGGCAGTGCTTATGAGTTGAACAACGCGGTGGTTGCACCAGTGCAGAAAAAATTGTCACAGTCTGGAGCCCTGTAATATTACCGCAAGTGTCACGCGCGCTTCAGTACAAGTAGTAACGTCACACAAAACCACACGCCTGTACCATTCATTAACACGGATATGCACAGAATTCATATTTAAACAGTCGGTTTGCAGCTTAATATTAGTCCATATCACGATTTGATTTAAGTGTGATGACCTACCTTTGATTAATGCATCCAAACTTTGACAAATTCCGTGACGTTCCGCGTTAAACTGTAAATTCCGTTTAGGTTAGAAAATGGTATCGGATCGGTACGTGGGTTCAAGTACTCGCCGATTCCGATGCTAGGATTTTTTGTGGTATCGGCGGCATTTCCGAGACTAGAATCGGAACAACCCTAGAAATAACTCTTCAGATTAAGGAGCACATTCACTATTAGCTAAGAGTTTTCCTCAAACTCCTAATTTGCTGCTTAAAGAAGTTCACTTCCAGAACTCAATTTTACAGATAATTTACTTACCCCCTTGTCATCCAAGATGTTCATGTCTTATGTTTAAGGAAAACATTTGAAATTTCCCTCCGAATGCTGGACTTCAATGGTGCCCGTGAGTTTGAACTTCCAAAATGCAGTTTCAGTGCAGCTGAACACTAAACAATCCCAGCCCAAGAAGCAAAATCTAGCAAAATGATTAGTTATTTTCTAATTATAATTTATATACGTTTTAACCTCAAATGCTCGTCTTTTCTAGCTTTGCATGTACTCTGTGTCAGGGTTCCCCACACCTTGGTTGACTTCAAATTTAAGGACCTTTCAAGGACTTTTCAGGTCCAATACCCACAAATTCAAGGACTTAATGTGGGGACACATTTTATACCTATGAGATGCATCGTTACAGTTTTTTGGCCATATGACAATGACATGTTTTGCTTAAAAATTAAGAATATTCAGTACATCCTATACTGTATTCTAAAATGATCTGATATTAACTTTTGCAAGGATTTTATTGAAAAGATCTTAAGCTCATGTTACCATAAGTTTTAAGATATATAAATATGTTTTGAGTTTTTCTTGTCTCATGGGTTTCCAGGCCTCACAATTCAGCGGTTTCAGCCTATTTTTGCAATGAACATCTAAACGTAATGTGTAAATGCACGTAACTAGTGTAAATCAAAAAGTGTTGGCTAAATGACGCATTAGTGGACCGGAGGGAATAATATGGATTTTTTTCCAGAAAATATATTCAAGCACTTTCACGGATCTGTATTAAACATTTTCAAGGACCCATGGGAACGGTTCAAGACCTGTAGGGTAGGTCAAAAAACTCCCATCTCATTTTCTTCTCCAACTTCAAAATCGTCTAACATTGCTGTTTTACCTTTTTTGTAAAGGGTATTTGATCATATTTCCGCTTTTACTTTGTAAACACTGGATCGATACTATTGCAGCGATGTAGGGTTATTTTGAAGTAAGATGGGAGTTTTTCGACATACCCTAACTTTCTTGAACCGGAATACACAGTTCACACACAGCTAGACAAGGTCAACATTCAAGGTTAAAAAGTATAGAAATTGTCAATTTGTTTAGAAAATGGCCGATCGTTTCGCTAGATAAGACCCTTATTCCTCAGCTGGGATTGTTTGGAGCCTTTTGAAGCTGCGTTTAAACTATATTTTGTAAGTTCAAACTCGTGGTCACCATAGAAGTCCACTATATGGAGAGAAATCCTGAAAAGCTTTCCTCAAAAAACATAATTTCTTATCGACTAAAGAAAGACATCAACATCTTTCATAACAAATGTTTGTTATGGAAGTGAACTTCTCCTTTAATAGTCAGTAAGGTAGCTGTTAAGTTAAGGTTTGGGGTCGGATTAAGGGATGTAGACACATCTTTATAAATACTAATAAACACCCAAACTAGTTAATAGTTAAGTATTCCTTAATCTAAAGTTTTACTAGTGAAGTAAATTTGTGTTATTCCCGTTCCTGAAGCGTTTGTTTAAGCCTGAATATTTACTCAATAGGTTGACTGGTTTAGTTTTTTCTAAATGCTGAACAAATGGTAGCGCCTGACACATAAATGGAAATCCACTGAAGTAAACAGCATGTTAGCCTGCAAACAACTTGTGAAGTTCTGCTAGGACACCCTCAGAAACTCTGTCCTACTGAGATGTGAAGTTTCCAGTCCCGTGTGTATCTCAATTAGGTTTTCTTTAAACTTTGAAATCAGACGTTCGTTCGCAGCAGTAGCGATGTTTGATCTCTGGAGCGTGGACACAGAATCCCTCCACAGATTGCTTTGCTGCTGCCGCTGTGACATCTCATCCAGCCAGATGAAACTAGCCTTCTAAACACAGCTGAAGTGTACCAGTGATAGATCACCCACTTCACGTCTCTACTTCTACATCTAGCGTGCTGTCCACCGTCCTCCAGTGAACTGGAATCTCCACCGGGAAAAAAGAGACGTTGAAATTCTGTCAAATTGAAATGCTGTAAACATTTGTGCGATGTGCCATTGAAAGCAAATGTGTTTGTCTTTCAGGAGCTGAGGGACGACATGCCTTCTGTTTTAGCTGATGTTTTCTGTATATTAGGTAAGTGCTGCCTTGTGTTTACACAGGCTAATGCTGATGAAAGGAAGTGTGCCAGTGTCATCTCATTTGTCCTGGTGAAGTAGAGCCAGAGTGCATTTGTATGAAAGACAGTTTTGTTACGTGCATGAGCGAACATGCTTATTAAACTGCAGTCATGTGTCCACGTAGATCGCTGTTCTGACAGATGTTTGCATAATTCAGCTTATGAATTTGAAGGAGCTGAAGAGTCTTACTGAACTTATCCTAATGAAGCTCTCATCAAGTTCCCTGCTGTTCGTTTGTCAGGCCCAGCGTGATTGATTTAAATGTTAATTTAATGCTATGTGGAGATACTACGGCTCTTGACACCTACACAAAACACACGTGCGTTTGTTACTGATAAATGCTTTGTTCCAACATAAGAAATAGGGCTGCACTATGGTTAAACCACCTCAAATAATCACAATTTATTACTATAAAGTGGTCATTTACTTTTCTTAAATGTTTTTATTTCATATATATTAACACAGTCTTTATATTATGAAGACTTGCCATTTTAAACCAGTAAAATTCATAATATGTGGCCATGGAAAACAAAACCAGTCATACGGGTGCATTTTTCAAAACTGAGAGTTACCTGTTGAATAAATAAGTTTTCCATTGATGTATGGTTTGTTAAAAATAGGACAATATTTGGCAGAGATGCAACTGTTTGAAAATCTGAAATTTGAGGGTGCAAAAAAATCTAAATATGAAGAAAATCACCTTTTAAAGTTGTCCAAATGAAGTTCTTAACAATGCCTATTATTTATCAAAAATTAAGTTTTGCTATATTTATGGTAGGACATTTCAAAAATATCTCTAGAACATGATCTTTATTTAATAACCTTAGGATTTTTGGCATAAAAGCAAAATGTATAATTTTGACCCATACAATGTATTTTTGGCTATTGCTACAAATATACCTGTGCTACTTGAGACTGGTTTTGTGGTTCAGGGTCACATATTCAATGCCATTCCTATGGATTTGCTTTTTACAAATGCGTAGCTTTTGTCTTCACAAGACATTAATTGATGGACTTAGTGTTTTATTGATTGATGTTTTTATCAACAGTTTGGACTTATTCTGACAGCAACCATTCACTGACTTATTTATTAATAGTCATTACTACTAAAATGTCATTACAATGAGAATATCCTTTTACATCTGAGCTGTCCTGTTTAAAAATAAAGTAAAAAGAAAGGGGTTGAATTACAATGAGTAATGGTAAAATATTGATTTTTTTTTTTCAAGTACACAACTATTCTGATCATTTGAAACTATTATAGTCTTTATACCGATACAACTGTGCTTTTACCTTTTTTTTGCATTTAATGTCCAATTGTATTATATTAATGTATTTTTGTTTTTAAAGTAATAATAATGCTTTGACTATGATATTATAAAATATATTATATAAAAGAGCTATTGCACGTAAGGAGTCTCTGACAGCAGTGTTTCAGTTAATAAAACAGAACCTTTTTGTTTCATAAAGAACCTTTAACATCTGAAGAACCTTTCAGTTTCACAAACGGTTCTTCGTGGCAAGAGAAGGTTCTTCAGATTATTAAAAGGAAAGACAGAGGTGGTTCTTTGTGGAACCAAAAATGGTTCTTCTATGGCACCGCTGTGAAAAAACACATTTATTTTTAAGAGTGTAGAAGTTTACTAACGTGGCATCTTTACAAAACCTTCAGTAGACAAAAGCTCCATAAAACGATTTCTGAGTTTCATGACGTGCCATCTAAATCCTTTATGCATTTGCATGCCATTGTGAAGACTAAGTCCATCTTTCACATCCTCAATGACATCTATGTTAAATTGAATATGGCACCTATCCTGACAAAGATCTATTGGACTCATTTCTCATTACAAAGCTTATTTAACGGGCTGTCTAAAAGAACAGTGTGCTTTCAAATAATTGCTGTAACCATCAATTACAATGGCAGTAGATATACATAACGCATCAAGAATTGATTTATACGTTATGTACATCTAATTTCATATAAATTCACGTGACCTGCATGTGTAATTGTGATTTTGCAGATATCGAGACGGGCTGTTTGGAGGAGAAACACAAGCGAGATCATTTTACCCAGCTGGTTGGAGCCTGTTTGGTGAGTAGAGCAGTTTGTGATTGTCTTCATGACCACTGTGTGGCAGTAATGCACTTCCAAACACGTCGTCAGTCTCTCCAGCACTACAGCACACACTGCGGTTGACGAAATGCTTTTTTTTTGCATGCGTGCGTACGTAAGTGGGTGGCCGATCCCCTGACTCTGAAGATTAGCTGCATTAGAGTATTGAGTGGCCCAAATTCTGTCCTCCAGTGAAAAATTAAAGTGTAGTCACAAAGGGCCTGAACGAACCTCCAGCACTGTGCTGGAATTAAACCAGACACTTCCACGGCGACTGTGGGTATTTGAGCTAGGCCTCAAACCGGAGCGTGTTTCACATCTTTGCTGTGGCACAACACGCTTGCGAAGGGAACGGTTTATAATGGCAGTCGAGGTGACTCATCGAGACCTGCAATGCGCCTGCTCTTCTCTTTTCATTTAAACCACTGTACGCCTGATTAGTATGCAAATACGGGCTTGTTATGCAGTGTTATTAGTGTCTTATGTAAGTGTAGCTGAAGGCCATTGAGGTCGGATGTGGGCAGTGCTACTCTGATGGATGCAGAGATATTATTCTAGCGTTTTGATGAATTTAATACTGCTCTTATCCTCCTGATAGAGCCTCCCCAGTAGTGTTGCTGAAGAGTGTCTAATTAAAGGCATTGTTGTCTGTCGTTTTCAGATCTGTGTTCCCGATGGTATGCTGAAGGAGCGATTAGATCCAGAAACGCTGGAGTCTCTGGGGCTGATCAAACAGGCTCAGCAGTTCAACCAGAAGATTGTCAAAATCAAGACCAAACTATTGTAAGTCACATTTCCTGCTGTTCCAGCCACCTTAAATAGAATTGATTGTGTCTTTCCCTGTGAATATAGGGATTCAGGTTTTCTCTATCTAGACTGCGTTCATTCTTAAACTAGTGTGTGCCTTGCCTACACACTCACCAAGGGCATCACCAACTGAAAACTGAACGTGCTGCCTATCGAGGTCATATTTTTAGGCATCATAGTTTAAAAACTTTCTGTGCGACCTACCTAGACGGTATTTAGGCATTGTGGCCTCAATCCTCTCATTCTAGTGAGGTGCCTGCTTAGACAATATTTAGGCTTTGTTTCTAAGAAAGGCTGTCTAGGTAGGAAGCTGGATTTTGAGAGATGGCCATATGTCTCAGGGCTCTACACTTACTTTTCTTTTTAGGAGCACTTGTAGGAGCACAGTCAAAATTTCAGGAGCACATTTTAACCAATAATCAAAAAATCTGGAAAAAAAATTGCCTTTCTATTACGAGGTGATATTTGATTTCTTTAAGTGATTTACAGGGGAATTTTTTTTTTTATCTTTGTAATGCCATTTTCTAGCTTTATTAAAAGTATATCATCTTTCATGTAAAAAAAAAACAAAAAACATATTTTTTTTAGATGTTTAAAAACCCTACTGCCTGCTTATACTTCATTTCAGCAATGAAAATAGTTCTAAATAAAGTAACAGCTCAGCCTTGTGCATCTCTAAAAGGAAACACAGCGGTGTTTCATTCATGAATGAAAGTGTTTGAGCGAATCTAGTTATTCATGATTTTCCATTCATAAAGACCATCATTTGCTTCATTCCTGAATGAATCAGCTGTTCAAATGAATCAATTGAGAGTTTCATTGTAACATAATTTAAAACATTTATTATTTCTATATTCAAAATGTTATATTTAAAACATTAATTTTGAATTTATTTGCACTCTTATGATTGGTAACTTATTTGTCTTATTCTGCTTATTATTATTATTATTATTATTATATTGTTTTAATATTATTATTGTTATAAGCAGTCCTATTTACAAGAAGAAGAAAAAAAACAGCTTATAAAGTGGGTGTGTGACAGGTATGGCTGTGGAATGGTGTTTGGGCAAGGAAAAAAAAATCAGTCAAAATATTTTTTTTTTGCTTTGAACCTTGTGCGAGAGCGATTTCAGAGCATTTTTAAGAGCATGTACTCTCAATTTGCTCTCATGGTACTTCAATATCAAACATTATCGGTAATTGCAGTGCCGCTTCAAGTCAAACACACCTATAGTCTACCAGCAGGAATTTAATGGTCTCGATATTATCATGGTCACATGCCGTTTTTTTTTTTTTCTTATAAATGTTTAAACTTCTTATTCTAACATAAAAGGTTTTTAAAGTTTTTTTTTTGTGTGTGTTTTTGTCCATTATGCTTTGGCACAGTACCTGTCAAATGAACTAACACCGAAAGCACAATATGGCTTAATCTCTTCATCAAGCCTGTTTTCAAAGCTAAGCGCACACTTCGTTCAGGCGATCAGCTTGTGATCCGGTGTTTTCCATGCCTCAGAATAGCTCTGTTCACAGTGAATGCAGTGAACTAGTTTATTGCATGTGCTGTGAGTTTAGTTTGTGTTTGGGAATGCAATAGCCAGCAGTTAAGCTTTATTTTTGCGGCAGATGATTACAGCATTTCACTAGATTTGTAGTGAGACGCATTTTTACTGAAGCTCGAGTATTTGTCAAAATAAAAGCTCTACTGTCATTTCCGTCAAAATAAAAGCTTAAAAGTGCAGTATGAACTGCTGACAGCTGATGGTTTAAATGCAGTCCAAATTCAAAATATCCCTTTCAAGTGTATAAATTAGGAAAGAAGTATTGTAATTTCTGTAATGTAAAACTAAAATAATATATCTATTAAATATTCATTTTTATTCATTCATTTTAAATATTCAGTTATTTTACATTGCAGTTGTTTTACAATATACGGCTATTACTGTCATATGAATCAAATTTTTTCTAATTTGTTATAATTTGTTCTTCCTAAAACACAAGTATGAATGAGACTGAGAGTGATTTTTCTTGTCTTCTATTGTCTGGTTAGCATTAATGAAACAGACAGCAGCAGATTTCTTATATTTCACAGATCCAAAATAATGAAACGCATCTGATTTCTTTCCCAAACTGTTTACGTTCACTTAAGACATAACCAACTATGTTGACGTGAATAGTTGCCAAGGCTGATATTTTGGCATAATTGTGTGTGTATTTGACTGTTCAAATGCAGTCTGCTGTGAAAGAGACCTGAGTTCAGGATGGCATGCTTTCTGAGAAGCTCTTTCTGTGCGTGGCTTTAGCTGTGTCAGTCAGTGCAAGTGTCGCGTCCACTTCCTTTTCACAGCTTATTACACTAACTCTTTTGCACATCAATCACATCCTTCACTTTTTCTCATTCATGCATGTTCTTTTCGTAAAAACCGAAATTGGCCCAAATATCTGCTTTCATGACCTTTGGTACAGTTTGAAGTGCTGGCTGCTGCTCTCCCTTCAAAATGTCTCTTTTTATGAACATCAGATGCAAGTATTTTGCTTCCAAAGGACGTACAATTTTTTTTTAAAATTAATATATAATAGTACTTTATTTAGAATAAAACTGTATGTTGATATGTATGACATGCAATTTTTAAAATACTATATTTCAAAGTTTGTAATATGATTGACCTCATACTGGGTGGTTTGGATCATGGCCCATAACCTATTATTTAAAGCATTTTTTTTTAAAACTCCTTATTGAAATGAATGAGGAAAAAAGTACTTCCTAAACTAGCACTGCTGAATCTGTTGCACTCTATAGCCACTCGTGTCTTTTTAGCGACATAATATTTAAAAACTATGTCTGTGAGTGTTGTCAGGATGTTAGAATGTCTAACCTTGATGAAATACATTGAAAAATATCATTATTCAATAACGTTTTCAAAAAAATAGCCACAACCTAAATTTAGAGAGTCTGTGCTGCACGCTCAGAATTAAAGTGACAGCGCATTGTTTGTGGTAAATATAAACAAGGGTTGACACAAATGTTATAATTTATACCATAAATGCATATAATTAAAGTCGCTTGTGTTTAAAAGTCAATGGAAATGGGTTTTTTGGCTAGGTTTAAAGGGAAATAGCATTTTTAGATAAACAAGGCAATAATTTATGGCACTCATGGAGGTAGGAAAACAAAGTTCTTTAACAACAGGATTGCTTGTAATAAAGATTTAAATGCAAAAGAAAAGGCAGTAGAACTGTTTCTGTCAGTAGTAATGTTTTGCCACTTGCTTGAGCAGCTTAATATGTAAATCTAGAAGTAAATGCAAAAGTAAAAAAAAAGCATTGAATAATGTGTTGTTTAAACTCATCTATGAAATATTAATGTATTGTATTACTGTACTGTGTAAAAAAACTAATCACAATGCTAAAAATCTAAATAATGGATGCATGTGTTTGCGGAAATCGGGCTTGTGCTCTGTGTGAGTTATTGTGCAATAATTGCACAATTCTAAAAAAATAAAAATGATCAAACTTTTAGGTGAGATAAATATATATTCTTAAATGTCTACAAAATGCTCTGCTCCACCCCTCAAAAAAACAAAAAACAAAAAAACTGATTAAATGCCTAAAAAGCCTGATTGTAGATTTTCACTATAAATAATTCTACATGATAAAAAGAAGGCTTTAAAAAGATCTGTATCGGTGATCGAATCGGCAGACACTGCTTCCTGTGATCGGCAATCATCCTCAAAAATCCTGATCGGAGCATACACTTTATTAAAATACAGACTGTGTTGTGTGTCAACTTGACCTCAGAGAAAAGAGAGGGAGAAACACAGCTGGTAATTGTATATTGATACTAGGTTAAATGAGTATTGAAATGGTTTCAAATATTCCAAATCAATATGTATCAGAATCAATATTTGACAACCCTAATATCTAAACATTCTGTGGTCTGAGAGAGAACATAATGCTTGTTTTTAATGCCTTGCATTAAAGCCAAACCCATTTCAAACAAGGTTATCTTATTATATTATTGTTACCTTATAGGCTCAAGAATACATTCATTCCAGACATGGAAATGCCTTGCATTAAAGACAATTTAAGGGTAACTTCTAAGGATGGGACGATACACCTACCTCCCGATTCAATACCATCACGATACTTGGGTGCCGATACGATACGTATTGCGAGATATTTTATTATTATTATTTTTTAACAATTTCGATTCTATAAGTATTGTGTTTTGATATTGCTAATAGGGCTGGGAGGATACGCTAGACTAGTGTTGTTTTTGGCGGCCAGTTTTAATTTTAGTTTTAGTCTAGTCTTTGTGTGAAGCTGTCATTTTAGTTTTTATTAGTTTTAGTCAAGTTCATAATCTTTTTAGTCTAGTCAAGTTTTAGTCGACTAAAAGTCTGAGCATTTTAGTCTTATTTTAGTCAGAATTACCCATGACTATTTTCGTCTAGTTTTAGTCAATAAAAATTGTATTTTAGTCTCTTTTTAGTAATACATTTTTATTTAACCCAGTCAATATAGTATAAGTACCTAGTAGTATAGACGAAACCAAAGTTTTCATTTAGCCAAACCCATTTCAAACAAGGTTATCTTATTATATTATTGTTACCTTATAGGCTCAAGAATACATTCATTCCAGACATGGAAGATGCTCATTTTACCAACCAAACATGTTAGAAGTACTCGCATGCATTTATATAATACAAAAATAATAAAATAGCATCACTTGACAGTGGCAGAAAAAAAATGAATACAAGTTTAACAAAGAGAAACAAGGTGTTTGAATGCTCGAGCTACACTAACATACTGAAAAATGAGTGATGTGACGTTCGACACAGAAGCTTTGAAGCTTGTATCAAAAAATGAAACATCTCACAGTGATCGATCATCTATGCCTACACGAATCATGCTTCTACTTTTATAAGTTTATTTACAGATTAATTAATTTATACCTTGTGTAAGTAAAATATTTCTTATGGTTTTCGTAGCACAAATTGGTTTATTTTCTGAAACTGTCCAAAAATCGCTTGGGCATCTAGGACGCAATAGCAACGTTTTCCACCTTTGACCACAAGATGTCATTAGTGTACAACGTGTTGGAAAGCTTCGAGTAATGAAGCTTTTTACGATACAGTTGAGGGGAAATCTTCGGTGCTTCGAAGAAATGTCGTTTCTTCTTTTTCTCCCAAAAACGAACCCCAGCTGGCCGGCCATCGGTCCCTTTCTCTGTGTCAGACTTAACTTTGTTTGTAGTCGCCTTCTAGATAATGCCACAAGTTGGGGCTTGAGAAAGTGACGTCGCCTGCGTTTTAGGCTAGAATATGTTATAACGTTATAATATTTCGTTTAGTCTTGTTTTTGTCAACGAAAATGAAGACACGTTTTAGCATAGTTTTTATTTTGTAAACCACATTTAGTCTTGTTTTTATTCGTCAACGATATTGCATTATACATTTAATTATAGTCGTCGTCATAAACAACGTTATAAACGACGATATTTAGTCATAATTTTCGTTGACGAAAGCAACACTACGCTAGACTGCCAATTCAAACTGAAATAAAATAAAGTGCCACATTACTTTGCAAACCATTTTAGTCATGTTTGGTCATGATTTCCCGGCAAAACAAATTTTACTTTGTATACCGCAAAGTATATTTTGGTCATCCCGTTAAAAATAACATTCAAATTGGATCAATTAAGAATTTAAAGTGCTGGAAATAGTTATGTTAAATGCTGGAAAGTCATTAAAAAGGTGCTTGAATTTCTCTCTCAAAGGTTGTACAAACCCTGAAATGAATAATGTGTTATTATTTCTACCACAATACATTGTTATAGTTTAGCATTAATACTTCTAGTTTTTTGACAAAAGTCAGTGCTGTTTATAACAGAGACTTCTGGACAGAATTCGAAATGATTCTTACTAGATCTTGCAGCAACGGTTTTCATTGTGTGGTAAATTCAAACACTTCTTACTGGATCTTGCCGCACTGTGCAGTAACAGTGTCGCAAAATCAACTTGCTGTTTTGAGCTTGGACAAGTTTGTGTGCTTTCGAGCTGATAAATGGTTCGCACTGCGCAGCTAAAACATAGTGCGGTTTGTCGATAGATGTTTCTCATATCCAACAGAAATGGCAGCGCTTATGAGTTGAACAACAGTGGTCGCGCCAGTCCGACTGTTCACAAAAATTAGTTCCACCGGCGAAAAAAGGGTCGCAAAACGTCTGGAGCCCTGAGAGAGCAGATGGCTCTGCATGCTTTCAAGTCGCTCTGGCAGTACTTTGATGTCAAACGCCGATCGTCTGCACGGTGCTGCCTAAACTGCAACACATTTATACATTTCGGCCTCTGTTGGTAACTTCTCCCCACCACCTCTTCAGTAAAATAATTAAATATAAATCGATTCCGGGGTAAACCAATCGATTTTTAAATTGTTTCAAAAAGAATCACGATAGTTAGGTGAATCGAAACTTCTTTTGTTTGCGATCATGTGCACCTGAAGTGCAGAGTTTGTCCTCTGCTTGACCATTGCTTGGTGTGATGAGTTTCAGATGACAGTCCAGTTTCAGATTTAGTCTTTGGGTGTAAAACACCTTGAGTTTGTGTGCTGAAATGTGCCATGTTGTTCTCTTTTAAACATGGGTCACTGCTTTCTGCACATTCAGCATGTTGTTGAGAATCTATAAAATGTCCACAGCCTCATTTTGCTGTAAATGAAAGGCATAGCGCTGAACTCCCCTGATGATGATTAATTTCATGCCTTTGTGTAGGTCTTTCTTAATGAGTTTTATCACGATTACAGAACACTCTGCCCTGTAAGCCCTCGTTCCATAGCCCAGTTCTTTGCGTGCCATCCAGCAGTCCTTTCATTAACATAAGCATGTTTTAATGGATTAATTGGTTTCATGTCATCTAATAAATGCCTGCCATATGTCTAAGGCCTCGTGCTCCTGTCTGTGACCAGCGGACCTCAGCTCTGATGTACTTCATTATTTTGAGATGACTGCATGAAGTTATTTTCCGGGGTAACCTTCCATCTTTCTCTCTCTAGTTACAAACAGCAGAAGTTCAATTTGTTGCGCGAGGAGAATGAAGGTTATGCTAAGCTGATCGCGGAGCTCGGGCAGGATCTGTCCGGGAATCTCACCAGCCACATCGTCCTTGAGAACATCAAGTCATTAATAGGTACAGTATGTGCTGCAACACCTGTCATAATGGCTCGTAACTTCATCTATAAATACTGCTGGACCGTTCCAGATGATTGCTAACTCTAGATGATCTTGAATTTCTTCTCTAGACCAGTGCTTCTCAACCAGAAGGCTTTTGCAAACCTTTAAGGAGGCTGCAGTGTGACTCAAAATTATTTACATATATGTGACCCTGGACCAGTCATTTTTTACTTTTATTCCAAAAATCATAAGAATGTTAAGTACAGATCATGTTCCATTAAGATATTTTGTAAATTTCCTACCGTAAATATATCAAAACTTAATTTATGATTAGTAATATGCATTGCTAAGAACTTAATTTGGACAACTTTAAAGGCGGTTTTCTCAATATTTAGATTTTTTTGCACCCTCAGATTCCAGATTTTTAAATGGTTGTATTTCATAGTTGTATTTTTAAATAATGTCATATCCTAACAAACCACATATCAATGGAAAGCTTATTTATTTAGTATTATTCTCAATTTCATGACTGGATTTGTGGTCCCGGGTCACATATTACTAATAACAAAATGTATAGTTATATAAATATATGTAAATATTCTAATTTAAAGAGACAGTTCACCTAAAAATGAAAGTTCTGTCATCATTTATTTACGCTCATGTTGATTGTTGTTGTTTGTTCTGTTGAATACAAAAGAAGATATTTTGAGGAGTTTTGGAAACCAAACAGTTGCTCGTCCCCATTGACTTCCATATTGTTTTTCTTCCGTACTATGGTCGTCAATGCAGACCAGCAACTGTAAATTCATAAAGCTTTGCAACAACTTGAGGGTGAGTAAATGATGAGAGAATTGCAGTTTTGAGGCAACTGTCCCTTTAATTGAAGTGCTAAAAAACATACAGTCAAGATTGAAACTGAAATCCTGGTTCTTTTTTTTTTCTCCTTTTATTTTCTTTTTTAGTTTATTTATTTATTTTTTTGGTCTGGAATGTGCATAAAATCATTTTGTGTTGCTCTATGTAGTGTTATCTATTACAGTTTTTTTTTTTTTAAATACTTTTTTAGTAAGTAAATTGCATTTTAGATTTGATGTATTTGTTTTTCTGTTTTTTTTTATATGATGCAGTGTGTAGTTAGTAAGTTAATGAAGAATAATTATTCTAAACTAATATATCTATCAAAGAACAGTAAGAGTATTGGATTGCCATTAGTATCAGCAGATGCAGTGTAATATTTAGCAGATGCAGTATGATAACATGATATTTAGGCAAAATAAGAAAAATGTACACACCTTTATTCTGTTCAAAAGTTTTCACCCCTGGCTCTTACTGCATTTTGTTTTCTTTCTGAAGCATCAGTGAGTTGAACCTTCTGTAATAGTTGCATATGAGTCCCTCAGTTGTCCTCTCAGTGTGAAAAGATGGATCTCAAAATCATACAGTCATTGTTGGAAAAGGTTCAAATACACAAAAATGCTGAAAAACAAATAATTTGTGGGACCTGAAGGATTTTTCTGACAGCTGACAGTTTAACTGTTTAGGACAAACAAGGGACTCATGAACAACTATCACTAAACAAAAAATAACACACACAACTATGGATCATTCAGGTAACAACACTGTATTAAGAAATCAAGAGTATGTAAACTTTTGAACAGGGTAATTTTTATAAATTCAACTTATTTTCTCTCGTGTACTATATGTGAAATATCTTATTCAGGTCAGTACTAAATAAAAAATAACATGCATTTTGTCTGATCCCTATTATTTTGGTCAAATAATTAACATTGTGCAGATTCTGCAAGGTGTATGTTAACTTTTGACTTCAACTGTACATAGTGTCAGCCCAGCAGTGGAGCAGTAAGGCCAATGACAGATGAAACTCACTCTTGCCTCGGGTCACTGGACCATCTCTGTTGAGCCCTGATAATGACTGGCGCAGTGGTCCAAAACAAAACTTTATGATCACTCGAGTGAGCTCAATCCAGCTGTGATAATTACAGCTGTCATGTGTGGTGACTGTCATTGAGATCATGAGCTGATGCCGTCCATGTTCTGTCCTCAGGATGTTTCAATCTGGACCCGAACCGTGTGCTGGACATCATCTTAGAAGTGTACGAGTGTCGCTCTGAACACGATGAGTTCTTCATCCCGCTTATCAAGTCCTACATGTGCGAGCACCAGACCCTTTGCCACATGCTGGGCTTCAAGTTCAAGTTCCACCAGGTACAGTCCATCATACAGCAGTGTACATGCTTACTATATGCAAACCCACACAGGTCAGATATATTTGTTTCATGACAATTTAATACACAGACATGTGACACAAAGCTTTTGCCTAGACTGTATGTGTGTTATGTGTTTAAATGAGTAGTTCACTTCCAGAATAAACATTTTCAGCTGATCTACTCACCCCTTTGTCATCCAAGATGTCTGTCTTCAATTGTAAAGAAATTGTTTTTTGAGGAAAACATTTTAGGATTTCTTTCTACAGTCGTGGCCAAAAGTTTTGAGAATTACATAAATATTGGAAATTGGAAAAGTTGCTGCTTAAGTTTTTATAATAGCAATTTGCATATACTCCAGAATGTTATGAAGAGTGATCAGATGAATTGCATAGTCCTTCTTTGCCATGAAAATTAACTTAATCCCGTAAAAAAAAAAAAAAAAACTTTCCACTGCATTTCATTGCTGTCATTAAAGGACCTGCTGAGATCATTTCAGTAATCGTCTTGTTAACTCAGGTGAGAATGTTGATGAGCACAAGGCTGGAGATCATTATGTCAGGCTGATTGGGTTAGAATGGCAGACTTGACATGTTAAAAGGAGGGTGATGCTTGAAATCATTGTTCTTCCATTGTTAACCATGGTGACCTGCAAAGAAACGCGTGCAGCCATCATTGCGTTGCATAAAAATGGCTTCACAGGCAAGGATATTGTGGCTACTAAGATTGCACCTAAATCAACAATTTATAGAATCATCAAGAACTTCAAGGAAAGAGGTTCAATTCTTGTTAAGAAGGCTTCAGGGCGTCCAAGAAAGTCCAGCAAGCGCCAGGATCGTCTCCTAAAGAGGATTCAGCTGCGGGATCGGAGTGCCACCAGTGCAGAGCTTGCTCAGGAATGGCAGCAGGCAGGTGTGAGCGCATCTGAACACACAGTGAGGCCAAGACTTTTGGAAGATGGCCTGGTGTCAAGAAGGGCAGCAAAGAAGCCACTTCTCTCAAAAAAAACATCAGGGACAGATTGATCTTCTGCTAAAAGTATGGCGAATGGACTGCTGAGGACTGGGGCAAAGTCATATTCTCCGATGAAGCCTCTTTCTGATTGTTTGGGGCATCTGGAAAAAGGCTTGTCCGGAGAAGAAAAGGTGACGCTACATCAGTCCTGTGTCATGCCAACAGTAAAGCATCCTGAGACCATTCATGTGTGGGGTTGCTTCTCATCCAAGGGACTGGGCTCACTCACAATTTTGCCCAAAAACACAGCCATGAATAAAGAATGGTACCAAAACACCCTCCAACAGCAACTTCTTCCAACAATCCAACAACAGTTTGGTGAAGAACAATGCATTTTCCAGCACGATGGAGCACCGTGCCATAAGGCAAAAGTGATAATTTAGTGGCTCGGGGACCAAAACGTTGACATTTTGGGTCCATGGCCTGGAAACTCCCCAGATCTTAATCCCATTGAGAACTTGTGGTCAATCCTCAAGAGGCGGGTGGACAAACAAAAACCCACTAATTCTGACAAACTCCAAGAAGTGATTATGAAAGAATGGGTTGCTATCAGTCAGGATTTGGCCCAGAAGTTGATTGAGAGCATGCCCAGTCGAATTGCAGAGGTCCTGAAAAAGAAGGGCCAACACTGCAAATACTGACTATAAAAGCCTTTGAAACGTATGAAGTGCTTGTAATTATATTTCAGTACATCACAGAAACAACTGAAACAAAGATCTAAAAGCTGTTTAGCAGCAAACTTTGTGAAAACTAATATTTGTGTCATTCTCAAAACATTTGGCCACGACTGTATATAGTGGACTTCTATGGTGCCCCCAGTTTGAACTTCCAAAATGCAGTTTAAATGCCGCTTCAAAGGGCCCTAATTGATTCCAGCCGAGGAATAAGGGTCTTATCTAGCGAAACGTTTGGTTATTTTCAAACGATCATGTGTATTCTGGTTCAATACAGTTAGGGTATGTTGATAAACTCCCATCTCATTTTCTCCTCCAACTTCAAAATCGTCCAACATCGCTGGAGAAGTACCAACTCAGTGTTTACAAAGTGAACATGCAAAGAACTAACTGCATTGAACCAGAATACATTGAGGTTATGCAGAGCTAGGAAAAAGACTAGCATTTGAGGTTAAAAAGTATATACATTTTTTTTTAAATTTTTTTTAATAACCAATCATTTTGGTAGATAAGACCCTTCGTCGACTGAGATCGTTTAGAGCCCTTTAAAGCTGCATTTTAAACAGCATTTTTGAAGTTCAAACTCGGGGGCAGAAGTACACTATATGGAGAGAAATCCTGAAATGTTCTCCTCAGAAAACATAATTTCTGAAGACTAAATGACTAAAGAAACAAAGACATGAACATCTTGGATGACAAGGGGGTAGGTGTCTGCTTTAGCAGGGTGGCCGCGGATCCTTAAAAAGTCTTAAAAAGTCTTAAATTCCGTTGTCCTAAAATAAGGCCTTTAAATGTCTTAATTTGTCTTAAATCTAAATCCAAGGGTCTTAAATTTTTTACACTTTGAAAAGGAAAAGTTTATCGTTTTGAGGAGAATCTCCTGCGCAGGTTCTAAATCTGTTCTGTTGCTAGACACGCGCTTGCTTGACAACGCCTCAGTGTTGCCAGATTTAGCGGGTTTCCGCCCAACTACACGCATTTGAATCGCAGATTAGCTGTTAAGTTTAACCATCATAGAGTAAAAGTTTATAATTAGCACGTGTTTTTACGTTGCCGCACACAACTGGCGCGAGCACGCGCAGAGAGAGAGAGAGGAGAGAGAGGCGCGCGGCGCGATTCACACAGATTGATTCCTCTTTAACTGCTATTTGAATGGAAACGTACATACCAAGTCATGTCTTAATACCCGTTTTGGTATTCTGTTTAACAGTCGTTTATGTCTTCAGTGAACCGAAACAGCTGAGAAAGAGATGCGTGCCAGTATTCGGTTTGGGCATTTGGCCTTAAAGAGACAGCGTCCTATAAATACCTGCAGTGAGAAACACTAGTTATTTTACAATTAATTATTAAATTTCCCCTCCTGAATACTAGTGTTATTGATTTTATTACTAACTTTATGTTGTATTCATTTACACTTGTCATTTGTGTAATTGTTCTTGTTTTGTTACTGAACTTTAGTTCAGATAGTAGTTTTTGCTGTGGATGAGAAGTAGCCTACCTAAAGTAGCATTCAGTAATTAGGAAAAAACAAACTTTTTTTTTTTTTTTTTTCTGATCCGAAAAATGATCCGATCCATGACTCAAAATCCCTGTTTGTTACACTGTTACATTGGCTTCAAAGTGTGTGAGAGCCTTGACTTTGTCATGGAATAGAAAATAATTTCTTCTTCTGGAATAGTGTTTTCTGTTGAATATTCCCAAGAATAATCAGTTAAATAAAATAATAATTTAAAATATCTTCATAGTTTTGTGCTAGACTTTTGCGGGACTTTCAATTTGGTCTTAAATTTTGTTTGAAAATGGTATTAAAAAGTCTTAAAATGTCTTAAATTTAACTTGGTCAAACCTGTAGACACCCTGTTTAGGGCTGCATGATTATGACAAAATCATAATTGCCGATTATTCCCTTGAAATTGCAATTGTTAATTACGATTATCACAGTTTACATTAATTGATGTTTAAATGGCTTCATACCATTGTTTGAAGCAACTGCATGCCATAATTTTATATAGAAATAAAAAAGCAAGTTGAAAACACTCTTCCTGAAATACTTGCATTGCTTTTCTCATTGCCACAAATGTCAACGATACATTGGTTTGGTTTCTTTAAAAAAGAAAAGTAAAAATATGCAATATGCATAGGGATATACCGTTATCAATTTTCATGTTGCGATTAATTGATGAGTATTCAGTATTATCATGATATTGAAATTTATTTGCAAAAACGTGGTGTCATAATACAGTATAACATGCTTAATAAATGTTTTCTTACAAAAATAACTGAACATTTAAATACAATAAAGCAATACACAAATGTATAAAGTTAAAAAATTTACACAGATTAAATTAATATTCACAATGAGCAATAGCTACATTTGCAACAAAAGTTATTAATCTTTGTTAAAAAATGCAACTCTTAGTTCAAGTTCATTAAATAACACAGTTGCAACTTTTGATTTTAACAATTTTTTTTATTAAATATTGGAATTACCTAAGATTAATGAATGTTTAGGAGAATTTAAAAAATGTTTTGTTGTGTATAGCCTAAGTCTAAATATTTAAGTATTTGGCGCTGTGATAAATACCAAAGCAAATACACAAACCTTTTCAGAAACTGAAAGCTGTTTGCGCTTTCATCCAGAGGGTCTTTCACGTGCTCCTCCATGTGCTTCTCATCCGCGCTTGCTTACATCAGAGTGCACACGCGTTTTTGACGCAGCATACAGCGGCGTTGTGCATTGTGACCAGTTGATAGGAAAAGTTATCGTAAAATGCATTCATAATTCTGAATAATTTGTTATAATTATTCTCAGTATTTTGATGTGACTATGATAACAATAATGATTTGCCTCTCACAACGTGATCTAAACATGCCTTTTAAGCACGCAGAATAATTAACTTTTTTTTGTAATCACGGCTTTGAACAATTACATAATCGTGATCACAATTAGAAATTAGATAAATTGTGCAGCCCTAATCTGTATCTGTAAATTTTTGTTCTGGAAGTGAATATCTTCTTTAACAGGGGCTTGGGGCGAAAATGCCATCAAAATGAGCAAAATTTCCTTTCAACATTTTCCCTAATAAAGTGAAATGTTTTTTACAGGTTTTGCAGTATTGAGCATTATAACCAATCAATAACATTTTATTGGTAACAGTCAATAATATTCTGACTGATTAAAGTAATTGGTGAAGAACATAACACAGATATATTTAAGAAGACCATTTTAAAAATTGCCCTCAAAAAGTTAAAAAATATTAACAATTCCATGGGACAAATATTGCCCTCACTAAAAGTTAATTTCTGACCTTGGTCAGCATATATAAATGTTTATTGTAAATGTAAATTTGCTTTCAAGGTAGGCATGTTGCTAGGTTTTATAAAACATAGTCAGTGCTGGGCAAAATTTCAAAAATATTTCTAGTCATTGGTTCTGAACATTTGTTGTTGCAGTGCAGAGTATATGAGTCGGCATAGCAACTGTACTGATAGATCTGCCTTTAGTTTTAGTTCATGTTATTGTGCAGTAATATTCACTGACTCATACAAGATGACTGCTGTGTCAAGTATAATTTTCTGTCTTAAGTTTTTTTTTTTTTATCTCTCAAATGAACAAAAGTAGTAGGAGTCCACTGCAATCAAATACTCAATGAAATAGAAGTACTAGTAATCGTTTGCACATAGTCAACATTATATTGTGCAGCTGGGTTTGTTTGCCCTTCTCTTGGATGAGATCCCTGTCCACAATCTGTTTTTTTGTTTGTTATTTTCCACAGGAACCAAATGGAGAAACACCATCATCTTTGTACCACATCGCCGCAGCTCTTCTTCAACACAACCTCATCGCTCTTGAAGACCTCTATGTTCATGTAAGTGGAAGTGGAGTCAAGTCAGGTGGATTAGTGTGATGTAAAAACTGACGATGTTAAAATTTTTGTAGTGCTGAGTAGCGATTTGGCAGCTGCTTTTTTTGGCAGACGCTCCATTTGAGTGAATGCATTGGCAGTAAAGGTTTCTGTTAGGATGATCAAATTATATTTGATTAGCAGACATGTCTGTGATCTCATTAATGCAGTGGGTGATAAGAACCTTTAAATGAGTCGCTATACAGAAGAAATCTGTTCAAATTGCTTTTTTTTTTTCTGAACGCTCATGAATCCTTTCCTTAAAACGAAGTGTAAACTCAATTTAAGAGAGTGTAGTTAGCTTCCTTGAGTGTTCACCAGAGTGCTGAATGTTCTTTGCTTGCTTTAACTCTCACGATTTGAATAAGTTTAATTTTTCATGCTGCTAAGCTGGCCAGCGGCAACACATATAGTGCAAAAGCAATGGGAGTGATAACTGCATTTAAATGAGTGAGTAAATTACCGCTCTGCGTGATGATTGACAGTGATACCCATGGCAACAGGCCGAACAAAAAAGTCCTAATAGAACTTTGCAATGAACAAGTCTAGTATGAGTTTAGTAGATTTAAAGGGATAGTTCATTCAGAAATAATAAAAGTTTGCATACCATCCATTTTTTCAGTAGAACATAGGCCTAAAAGAAGATCTTTAGCTGAAACTATGGTCCTTGGTGATTCAAACAATCAGGGATTGAAATTAACTTTTTCACTCACCAGCCAATTTGGCTACTAAATTCTCACCAGCCATTCATAACATTCACTAGCCAAAAAAAACAAACAAAAAAAACAACAACTGTGACTGTGGCAAATAATTTGGTGTCAGTTCTAGGGGTGTGTGATATTGACAATAAATAATATCTCAATATTTTCTGGGATTTTATCGATAATGGTATTGATGGAGATAATTAGACAATATTATGCAGAATGTGTTTTTGTGTGTGAACTGACTCCTGAATTCTTTGATATTCTTCACACTCTGTGGCCAGTTCACTGCAGTGATAGAAATTAATCTTTTCCAATAAGTTTAAATTGATTTTTACCTTTATAAAGCCGTTTTTTTTTTTCTAAAAGTATGCATCATCTTTTGAGTGAAATTCTTACATTTAATCAGTCAATAATAATAATAATAATAATAATAATAATAATAATAATAATAATACATTTAGGCTGTTACCAAACACATGAAATCAGTATCAACTCATCTTTGCAGAAGTTGCATTTAAGGTGCCATTTAGATGTATTTCCACACAGTTTAATGAAGTCAAGAGGGACATGCAATGCTTTAACCTGCAGTTACAAATGCATGAATAATGTTTGGATATTTTAAACATAAAATGTTGAATACTGATATTTGAAATTATTTTAAAAATGAAAAGATGCTTTAAATGTAAAATTAAAACTGCCAGTAGGTGGCAGCAAGTCACTGTTAATAAGTGAGTCATTGCGATTGAACCGAATCATTTAAACAGTTGATTCATTCAGGAAAGTTGCTCTGAGATGCGAAACAGTGCGGTGCTGTTTTTGGAACGATTTTTGTTGGTGAAATAGAGCAAAAACAGTCAATATGGTGTCTAAAATGTATGCAAGTCTCTTATTGTTTTTTGAACTGTATAAAATCAATATCACATTTGTAATCATGCTGATTTTTAAAGAAAAAAACAGCACTCTTCGTGTGATATTATAACTATATGAAATGATATAAATATATACTTTTTCTGCCCCATATCTTGAATTATGTGATCGTTCTTAATGCATATTAATAGACTGATTCATGCATTGAATGAACGCACTCCAAATGCGTGCACGCACTAAATTGGTCTAACCAGACTTCATCACATAGTCGTGAATGCGAGCATTTCTGAGTGCTTTGTTTGTTTTCTGCGATATACTCCATAATATCATGAGGTCTCACGAGTTCAGTATTTGTGCTAAACCTGCGCAGATTTGGCTTGCGTGAACTTCCCCAATAAATTAATGAGTGACCATACACAAAATGTAACCAGCCAAATTGGCTAGTGATTTGACAGAGTTACCCATCACAGCTGATTTTTACTCGCGGTTGGCGGGTGTTAATTTCAAACCCTGCAAACAATGCAAATCAGTCACTTGAGAGTCGAAAAAGCATATACAGGCAGCACAGGCTCTGGAACATATATTAAGGTTGTATAAAAAGACTGAACCATGTTTCCAACATTATTACTGCAATCCAGAGCCTCAGGCAAACAGTCTGAAGTGATGTCCAGTTTGTGAATGAATCATTCTTCTGAACCCTTTTTTTTATTTTAGCCATGTTTTATAGTCAAACTATGCTTTTTTTTTTTTTTGAAGCTCTTTTTATGCCTTATTCTTGTATTAAGGACAATGTAGTTCATGTACTTTTTCATTCTGGGAGAAAGAACTACTGTACAATAGCAGCATCTTCCTTTTTTGGCTGAAGGTGATTCAGTTTTGTCAGTCAATATTGTCAGATGACTTCCGTTTGAACAGAACAAGCTGTAAATGTGATCCTTTTAAGTTGTTAAAAATATAATTCTGCATATTAGAGTTGCAGGTGCACTTTCACTCCATTTACGCATGGTATTAAGTGTGTCATTGCAGACCAGATTGAATATTTACTGCTCCAGTGTGGCCTACATGCATCTGGAGCATCGTTCTCATAATCGAGCAGCTCAGAGCATAATGCCAGCTTAATGTCATGCTTGGGCTAATGCCATTTAGTGCCGAAAATGCAGTTACAAAATCTGCATCGAAATGCACAAATATGCGTTAATACTAGGGTAAAATGTGTTACGTGCTTGGGAGAATCTTCACACATGACAGGTGTAATTAGTTCTGGACAAAATGAGCATGTGTTCTTGATGCTCTCAAGCTCTTATTTGTATTGAATGGCGACTCCAGCAGACCTGTTTTTTGGTCATTATGACCGAACAAAAAAATATTGTTGACATCCTTTTTTTTTTACAAGACAAAGACGACACTGACATCATTAAAAATTAGCTGTGGATGTATCAACATGCAAATATCGTTGATGAAAAAAGACAAGTACATAAAAAAAAAAAACCCTGCATTGAAAATGTCTGTATTTTTATCAACAACAACAACAACAAAAAAAAGCTGAAAAAATGACCTTCATCTGTTTTCATAGTTGCTGTTGCCAGATGATAGGAGTCTTAATCCCCTATCAGAGCTTTTCTCTTAAAGGGACACATTTCTTTCCTGTTTAACTTTATCTTCCCAACCTGGCAACCATGAGCATGTGATGACGTTTACTGCTCTTTTCCTTTAGTGAAAGTGTAATACAGCTAGGCCTGTCGCAATAATCAATATATCGACTTATTGCAAAATATATGTACATGACCTCAATAGATTGCGCATTGTATTTACATAAACATTTGTTTTGGACTCCACTTGCTGCTTGTACATAACGTGGTGTAGTCATGAGGTGCTAGTTCAAATTTAAAAAACACTTCTACAAAAAAGGTTTCTTCCGCAGATATGACCTTGTTTAGGGATCTGTGCCTTTGTGTATACACTAGTGGTGTCAAAATTAGCGTGTTAATGCAGTCAGTTCTTCAGATTTTTCAGTTTAGCATGTTGGAAATATTTAACGCCATTAACGCAGGTTGGGGCTAGGTTTGGCCACCCCAAATGCAATGTCATAGTTATGTCATCAGTTAAGACATGACGTTAACAAAAAAGCAATTAAAGCTGCTTTTAAACTATGCATGTAAGTGTTATTTATGAGTCTCATTTAATTAAAGCAGTGTCAGATCTGCGTCAAGTTCAGCAGCGGCAGCTTTTAAAGTAACAGCAGCCGAAATATCCTAATAACCAGCTGCTGTGATGTCTGTTAATCAAAGAACAAAACTAAAAAAAAAAGGAAATCAATAACTTCTGTAGTTTTAAGCTTTATCTTTATTTAATTTAGACTTTATTGTTTGCTAACTTTATTAAATTAGGCTATATTTTCTTGCTGAAGGGCATGGGTAGCTATACGACATTTATTATGAGTTTATGTGAAGATTGTTTAAGTTCCCTTAAATTAGAAGTTCTTTTTTTTATCATGTCTAATACATGTAAAATTGATAGCTCTTAATTATACTATAATGTTGATGTCTAGTCAGTGGTTAAATATAAAAAAAAACAAAAAACAGACATGCCTTCAGTCATTAAAAAAATTGGCATTAAACAAATATTAAACATACTTTCTTGATGTTCTTTCTACATTCATTTAAAGATTGAATGAGAAATTATTGCACTATAAAAGTATAATTAAGAACTTTAATGTTAGGTGGAATTAATTGTGATTAATTAAAAAAATGATTAATTTGTTTTTTTTTTAATCGATTGACAGCACTAGTATACACACATCTGACTGCTAAGTAGGGATTTCAGCAAGTTCTCTTTGTGCAGTTTTCATTTTTCTACTTGATACTTTTTGCACTTTTTGTTAAATGTTTATTTACTATTTATTCAAGTTTTTTTAAGGTATCTAGTATTTCCATGATCTAAGTATTCTTAAGAAAGATTGTCTCATTTAAAAGTCTGTAGGCCTTCTTGCATTATTATGCTGTTATATTATGGTTATATATTCAGTGGCATAAAATGATCTTAAGATGACAATAATATTGCTTATCGCAATTATTTCTGGGGAAATATATATCGCACAACAAAAATTCTTATTGTGACAGGCCTAAAAACAGCTAGTCTGTGTTCATTCACATGGTTGTTTGCACTGTTTGCTGCGTAAATCTGCTGTCAAACCTGCTTAGTGATGAACTGTAATAAATTTAAACACTGGTGTGGATTATATTGCTTCTATTGAGGTTGCTAAACAAATGCACCAATAAATGCAGAAAGTCTTATACATTAATATTATTATAAAATGTTTTATCTTCTGAGAGCTTTTTAGTATAACTGGTTTTCATAATGTAGAGAGCATGTTTTTGCTTCTGATGATACAATAAGTTTGGAAAATAGATGAAGTGAAATAATTAGAATAATTGACTAAATCTAGAGTAAAATTCCCAGCTTTGTAGTCAATTAAAACTAAACCTAAAAATAACCGGGTTGATAAATCATGTGTTTTTATGCAGCTCCTCCCACTGGATTCCAACATTGTGGAAGAGCACAAGAGAGAGATCCTGGAGGCCAAGCAGATCGCCCGCAAACTCACCATGGTGGTCGTCCCCTCCGAAAAGGCAGAGGACAAGGAGAAAGAAAAGGAGAAGGAAGAGGAGAAGAATGAGAAGGTAACTTGGCTTTTTAGTAATGTATTCAATAAATTAAAACTGAAGAATGTCATTGTGGACCTCTAGTAGCGCCACACAGAAATGTGAAAAATAACTGTTTAGTGTCGCTATTAAAGCAACAGTTCACCCATAAATAATCATGCCATTCCAAACCCATACTGAAGTAGAGCTTGAACAAAAATACGAGCATTACTTTATGGCTTTGCTTGCCTGATAGGCATAAATTGTGAGTGATTTTATATATTATTATGTAAATAAGTTCAATATTTGTTCATATACACCAAAGTTGCTTGGAGTAATGGTCAGTAGGGCCATATGTGACCCTGGACCACAAAACCAGTCATAGAGGTCTTTTTTTTTTTTTTTTTTTTTTTTTTGGAATAAATAAGCTTTTCATTGATGTATAGATTGTTAGGATAGGACATATTTGGCTGAGATACAACTATTTGAAAATCTGGAATCTGAGGATGCAAAAAATCTAAATATTGAGGAAGTCGGCTTTAAAGTTGTCCAAATGAAATTCTTAGCAATGCATATTACTAATCAAAAATTACGTTTTTATATACACTATTGTTCAAAAGTTTGGGGTCAGTACATTTTTGTTTCTTTTTTTTTTTTTAAGAAATTAATACTTTTGTTCACCAAGGATGTATTAAGTTAAAAATTAAAAGTTTATTAAAAGTTAATAATAAATAATTTACATTGTTGTAAAATATTTATATTTTGAATGAACACTGTACTTTTTAAACTTGTTATTCATGAAAGAATCCTAAAAAAAAAAAAATCACAGGTTCCAAAAAATATTTGGCAGCACAACTGTTGATTATTATCCAAAATTGATCATTCTAATAATAAATCAGCATATTAGAATGATTTCTGAAGGATCATGTGACACTTAAGACTGGAGTAACAGCTGATTAAAAAATCTGCTTTTCATCACAGGAATAAATTCTATTTTAAAGTATGTTAAAAAAAATATATATATATATATATATATATATATATATATATTGTAAAAACATTTTGCAATATTACTGTTTTTTTTCTGTATTTTTAATCAAATAAATGCAGCCTTGATGAGCATAAGAGACTTCTTTAAAGACTATTACAATTCTTACTGACCCCAAACTTTTGAACGGTAGTGTATTTATGGTATGAAATGTACAAAATATCTCATGAAGCATGATCTTTATAAGAAAAAGAAAAATAGATTTTAAAAAATATATTTTGACCCACACAATGTATTTTTGGCTGTTGCTCCAAATATACCTGTGCTACCTAAGACTGCTTTTGTGGTCCAGGGTCACATATATGTGGTCTATAACTTATTTTATTTCAGTTTACTAATGCAACATTTCTCATTAGAATTTTTCCTCTAATATTTTATTTCAATTTACTTTGAATACATTTTCTTAGTTGTAATTTACAGTAATAACACTTGCAGAAGACCACAGAAGAGTTTTCTGATGTAATGGTATAAATGCATGTACATGTCAGCGTTACATAAATGGCTTTTACTGGGCTGATCAGATGCTTGATTACAGCAGCGCATGCACAGACGCTCAGCATGCACTCAGGAACTCTGCATCTGACAGCCTCGGATTCACAAAATGCACTTCCAGATGCAGAGATAAGCTGTGCTGTTTACTAAGTTAATGGTTTAAATCAGTGTTTACTGACGGAATATGCATGCAAAATGCAAACAGGACATTAATAGTATTTACTTTAAAGGTGCCATAGAATGGAAAACTGAATTTACCTTGGCATAGTTAAATAATAACAGTTCAGTACATGGACATGACATGCTGTGAGTCTCAAACACAACCATTTCCTCCTCCTTATATAAATCTAGTATTTGCAAAAGACTACCGATAAATAGGTCAATTCCAACATAACACTGACTGTTACGAAACAGTCGGTGTTAATAGTTACGCCTCCAACATTTGCATCGCCCAATCATCGGTAACGTCAGCACATCGTTTAAACGAGGCTAGCCACAGAAGGGACACGGTTAGCTTAATGCTAGCGCTAGCCTGTTACATTGCAGTACATAGGATTTCACTTACCACATAAACAGACGGATTACTGCGCTGATGATGGTGAATGATGGAGAAATAACTGCCTGATGATGGCGAATGATTTACAGATCTTGAGAATCACTGAGGAGCAGCTCAACTTGTGTGGTAAGAAGCACTCCCTCTGCATTGTAACTTTACACAGAGCACATGCATCACAGTATGAGCATCATGAGACTAAAATGTCGGCGATTCAAAACGTTAGATTTAACAAACCGCATATTAAAAGCGGCTAGAGCTCCTAATTAAATATATATTTTTATCCATGTGCGAGCTATTGAGCTCTGTGAAACAGCCAATCAGAGCAGAGCTCATTAATATTCACGAAGCTTCCAAATAAGGCAAAAACAGAGCCTTTTATTCTAGGGGCAAATCCTAGGGTTGTAAATGGACCTGTAAAACCATTTCTGGAGATTTTTTGCCCTTTCCTATGCCATATACCTTCTAGATAGATATCAGAGAACAATTTAAAATATTCTCTCAATGCATTCTATGGCAACTTTAATTAAAACCAATCTCACTTTGCTTCATTATTTAAAAGTGTATATACTTTATACATGCAGCATTGAACCTGAGACTTCTAAAAACTCTTTATCTTTCAATGCACAGTCTAAATTAAAATGCATGAATATGAGATTGGATGACATCTAGTTGTTACACTGAAGCATTTTAAAATCCGTTTGGTCTGGGATTTTTGGTGTACTAGTGCTTTATTACCAAGTTTATATTAAAAATACATGCAAATGTATTAGTTGTTTAAATCAAACAGCAATATTAATGACAAAGAGAAATACTTGGTCTTGGTATGATTTTATTGGTCTTTCTCTTTGGTGTTGAATAATTGTAAATTGAATTGAAAGGATATAAAATGTAAGTATTTTTAAGTGTATTTTCATTCCTATGGAACCAGAGGATTGTCGTCTTGTGTCTGTCTTGAGGGGAGACACTGCAGGCAAAAACAGTTTTTTCATGCATTTTGGGCTTTTTGGTGTTTCATAAAGTGTTTTTTCAGACTTGTGCAAAGAAAACACCCAAAAGACACTTAAGTGTTTCGTTTATAGCACTTTATCTGTTTATCAATAGATTTCAATTACAATACATATTTTTAAAGGCTGTTTTCTCAAAATGAGTTTTTTTCTCCTACACTGAGCCTTAAATCTCCACTTCAGTAACACTTAAACACACCAAACTTTACGTTTTTATTCCTGTCTTTATCCTGAAGGTTTTTACAGAGGGATTTGTTCATATAAAATTTGCTTGATTTTATACAACAGTTTATTCCTCAAAAAACTGTAAAATAATATTGTTTTCTGCCTGTTCTAAGTATTTTCTGAGTTATGGAGTGACAAAATGAGACCCAAAAATCTCCTCTGTAAAAACATTTGACTCGAATATGTCAAAAAAAATAATTAAGCAAGAATTTTAAAACCGACTTCATCCAGTGTTTCGATTTTTGTACTAGAAATGTATGCAAATTACTGCATATTTCATTAAGTAGTGGCTCATTTACGTATTAAAACCTAACATTTTAGAAAATGTGTAAAACAGAATGTGTGCAGTTATCAATGTAATCAATTAAGTAAGGTGATAACATTAGTTAATATTTTTAAAAAGCAGGTATGTTTTGAAGGCTAAGATTGTGTCTCAGTGAGAGAATTGGGCATGATGTGGAATATCAGATTAAAAAAAACATTCACAAATTAATCACAATAGTTGTTAGTTGCAGTCTAATTTAAACTTTTTTTCTCTGCTTCTGACTGAATATATGAAAATCCATATTTCAGAGGCGTTTACATTAGTGTGCCTTGTAAGCTGTATGAAACAACACAGATGGTGTGTGTGTGTGTGTGTGTCATCTGTCTCTGAAGATAAGAATCCCCTCAGACTCCTCACCAGAAGAGATAATGAATAGAAGAGCATGTAATGATGCCGTATGTGGAGGTGTGTCCTCCGCTCCTCTAATCTGTCTCTCCTCTCATGTCAGCCTCCTGATAACCAGAAGCTGGGGCTGCTGGAGGCGCTGCTGAGGATCGGTGACTGGCAGCACGCTCAGAGCATCATGGATCAGATGCCAGCTTTCTACGCCACCTCCCACAAGGCCATCGCCATCGCACTGTGCCAACTGCTCCACCTGACTGTGGAGCCGCTCTACCGCAGGTACAGCATTCAGATGCACGTCCTGTCCTAGGCCTGTAACAGTTGCCAAGTTTACATCCAGTTTTTGGATGTTTTGTCATCGACAAAGAGAATATGCCTAAAAAAACTGTCTCCAGCCTGTTCCCACCCAACTGGCATTTAGCCGGTAAAGTGGTGTACGTGATGACATTATCCCTGAAAAACCGTATTGTCGCATAAGTTTTGGTGTATCGCTAAAAAAAAAGGTTGCTCTTGAGCTGTTTCCGTTCATAATTTCAACAGGTGTATGATGTACATTTTAGGACATCCTCAGACCTCAGTCATACAATGACGAGGCGCCATGCCTCGGACTAGACTTGTAGTCAAGACCGCCTAAACCGAGACCAAGACACTACCAAGACCAGAAGGTATCGAGACCAAGACCAAGTCGAGACCAAGACCGATACCAAGTCGAGACCGAAAAACAGACTAGTGTTGAAGCTACGCAATAACTTGTATGAACAGCAGCATACTAGGGATCAGTCACAGTTTACATTCAATACATATTAGATGGTTTTTATGACCGAGGAATTCGCTCACATACTGACTGTCACTGTAGTCTACTAGCTGCTGGATATGTGCTTGTCTCTTCTTTATGCTCTACGCTACACTCACTGAGGCATAACCATTGACTGTTAATATTGAGGGCATAACGTTATATGGATGGATGAGCGGCTGTCGCAAAAAAAACAAAAAAATACATGCCTGTGATTTAGGGATGCTCATTTCGGTTAATTTTCCTGACCGACAACCGCTGCTCGTTATCCGAACATTAACCGTTAACTGATAAAATTAGAATAATAAATTAGTTTAAAATAAAATAGAATGCACGAGTATCTGTGATGACACATTAAAAATACAAGCAAATGTTTTATTTTAACGTGCAAACAGCAGCATACAGAGCAAAAACAAAAACTGTATTGACATATACTTAAATTATCACGCATCAGCAGCGGTTCTGAGAACAGAGAAAATCTGAATGAAAAAAAAAGAATAATATAAATAGGCCTACACTAAATATGTATAAATTAAATAACTACCTAATAAAGATGGCAAAACTAAAACACACTGAATCCTTTTATGCGCTTTGAAGAACTGTACCGGTCTTATTCTTCTCGTCGGACATAAAAATATATAGCAGGCCAGCCAATACCTCAGTGTGCCTAGTTTTTAACATGTCCACATGCTGTACGGATAGGCAGGACCGCTGCCTGTTAACTCTTAGATCCGCGAAAAAAACACCATCACAAAAACCCTTTCAATTTGCGGTTTGGGACTTCCATCCACTGTCATATGCGTGTGGAGAAGCGCGTGTTTTACAGCGTTCAGCAATAGCCAATCACAGACATGTATGTTGATTTGATTATCACTGTGGCCAATCACAGGAGGCTATGTTACAATCCACTCACCAACCAAAGTGCCGGTTTCAGTTTTGCTGACTTCTACACTTTCGCGAACTCTCTTATTAAAACAAAGAAAGTGTTGGCATTATATAAATAAGAGATTAATTGCGCAGTGTAAAGGTTATTTTATTACTTTTTAATAACTTTATGAGATTGCGATGAACTACTCTAGGATGAGTGATAGCTTTCCATTGACTGTAACGGGAGCGCCTATTGCGCACTTTCTAGACTATAATTCATTCAGAATTTGAATACATTCACTCACGGATTCACTCTCTGATAACCCAATAACGCCACTTGCCATTGAGTTGCATATACTACATCTGTTTACTAAGTAAAGGTGAAGCAAAATATGTCTATACAGCCACACTGCACGTGTCGACACGCGCGCGTGAGTAAACAGATAACTTACAAATAGCATTATTTCTTTCACCATGCAGCAAACGTAAAAAAAAAAAAAAAAAAAAAAAAAAAAGAATAGAAAAAAACCCTTTTAAACCGTTTAACTGATAGTAATAATCGGTTAAAATTCTTACTGTCGGTTAACGGTTCAACGGTCAATATGAGCATCCCTACTGTGATTGGTTGCATTTGATTTGAAGGGTTATTATTAATGTTGTGTTGTCGTGGATACCAAAGATTCTAGAGCGTGTAGTTTTTTTTTTTTTTTTTTTTTGAGCTGCTAAATCCCCGACCACTATGACGGTCTGAGACAGCGAGACCTTGACAAGACCGAGAGGTCCAAGACCAAAGACCGTCAAGGCCGTAACAAGACCGAGACCATGTACATCACTACCTCAGACTAAAAGGCTTCAGTCACAGGACAAAACGGCATTGTGCCTCAGACTGCAAGGCTTCAGGTCTCAGGAAAAACAACGTCAGGTGTCAGGTCTCGTACAATTAGACATCGGATGAAACAGACTCGGATTAAAAGTCATTAGACAAAAAGACATCAGGTGAAACGGACTCAGGACGGACAAAGTTAACCTTACTAAAATTAACCCTGGTTTTACTATAGTGGACGTGTATAAATGTTGTTTTTTTTTTTTGGTGTATTGATTACCAATGTAGTAAAACCATGGTTATTTTTCATAGGGGTAACTATTCGGCAACATACAAGCTAGTTGCAATATTAGAACCTTTTTAAACACACACACGATACTCGTGAAATGCATTTTCTCCTATTCAATTTAATTAGTTTAATTTAGCATTTAATGAAATAGTTCTTTTTTATTTTCTGACAACGAAATGGATCATTTTAAAATTCTAAAAAAAAAAAAAAAAAACACAATAAACTGCAGTTTGTTGTTGGTAAATTTACATTTGTGAATATTAAATTTACAAAGAAAAAAATGTTTATAACAAAACAAGCATTGCTTTTTGTAGAGTCAGAATCACAATGTTCTAAAATAATGCCTTTGAAAGTAATAGATACATCTTGCTGGATGATATTATTAATAAATGAACCAGCATTTTCCCAGAATTATTCATTAATTTGCTTGTTCTGAACCACGTGCCTGATGTCACACTCCACCTGAGTCCGTTTCGCCTGATGTCTTTTTGTCTGATGCCTTTTAATCTGAGTTCATTTAGTTGGATATCTGGTTGTACGAGACCTGACACCTGACGTTGTTTTTCCTGAGACCTGAAGCCTTTCAGTCTATGGCATGACATCTTTTCGTTGTATGACTGAGGTCTGAGGATGTCCTAAAATATACACCGTTCAATTGTGTAAATTTCATAGGCTAGTAGCCTGTTTTTCATCAATTTAAAACACAACTTTATTATACAGGCTATTATTTAATTGTAGAATATAGGCCTACATAATTATTTTTATTAACAAGTGTCATTTTTTTTGTACTGGGCCTATAGACTATTTAGATACTTGAGCATCAAGTAATATTCATAAACAGGCGTAGTTCCATTATTATTATTTTTCTGAATAGCTTTTATTAGACTGTATTAGAAATAGGAATGTTAATTTTGGTTATTTTATTTCTCCAAACCGACAGTCGATGGTCGTTAAGCCAATATTAACCATTAACCGACAAGATAATTTTAAATTACAATTAAATTACATGGTTGTGACTAGTGTTGTCACGATACTGGAATTTCTAACTTCGATACGATACCTTGAAAAATATCGATATTCGATACTATTTTCGATACCACAGAGAAAAAAACTGCCACAATATTAAGGAGGTAATTTTCTTTTTTAATTTAAAGATATAGTGTAGAACATGACAATAAAGTATATGCATACAGGTCCTTCTCAAAAAATTAGCATATTGTGATAAAGTTCATTATTTTCTGTAATGTACTGATAAACATTAGACTTTCATATATTTTAGATTCATTACACACAACTCAAGTAGTTCAAGCCTTTTATTGTTTTAATATTGATGATTTTGGGCATACAGCTCATGAAAACCCAAAATTCCTATCTCAAAAAATTAGCATATTTCATCCGACCAATAAAAGAAAAGTGATTTTAATACAAAAAAAGTCAACCTTCAAATAATTATGTTCAGTTATGCACTCAATACTTGGTCGGGAATCCTTTTGCAGAAATGACTGCTTCAATGCGGCGTGGCATGGAGGCAATCAGCCTGTGGCACTGCTGAGGTGTTATGGAGGCCCAGGATGCTTCGATAGCGGCCTTAAGCTCATCCAGAGTGTTGGGTCTTGCGTCTCTCAACTTTCTCTTCACAATATCCCACAGATTCTCTATGGGCTTCAGGTCAGGAGAGTTGGCAGGCCAATTGAGCACAGTAATACCATGGTCAGTAAAGCATTTACCAGTGGTTTTGGCACTGTGAGCAGGTGCCAGGTCGTGCTGAAAAATGAAATCTTCATCTCTATAAAGCTTTTCAGCAGATGGAAGCATGAAGTGCTCCAAAATCTCCTGATAGCTAGCTGCATTGACCCTGCCCTTGATAAAACACAGTGGACCAACACCAGCAGCTGACATGGCACCCCAGACCATCACTGACTGTGGGTTCTTGACACTGGACTTCAGGCATTTTGGCATCTCCCTCTCCCCAGTCTTCCTCCAGACTCTGGCACCTTGATTTCCGAATGACATGCAAAATTTGCTTTCATCTGAAAAAAGTACTTTGGACCACTGAGCAACAGTCCAGCTGCTTCTCTGTAGCCCAGGTCAGGCGCTTCTGCCGCTGTTTCTGGTTCAAAAGTGGCTTGACCTGGGGAATGCGGCACCTGTAGCCCATTTCCTGCACACGCCTGTACACGGTGGCTCTGGATGTTTCTACTCCAGACTCAGTCCACTGCTTCCGCAGGTCCCCCAAGGTCTGGAATCGGTCCTTCTCCACAATCTTCCTCAGGGTCCGGTCACCTCTTCTCGTTGTGCAGCGTTTTCTGCCACACCTTTTCCTTCCCACAGACTTCCCACTGAGGTGCCTTGATACAGCACTCTGGGAACAGCCTATTCGTTCAGAAATTTCTTTCTGTGTCTTACCCTCTTGCTTGAGGGTGTCAATGATGGCCTTCTGGACAGCAGTCAGGTCGGCAGTCTTACCCATGATTGCGGTTTTGAGTAATGAACCAGGCTGGGAGTTTTTAAAAGCCTCAGGAATCTTTTGCAGGTGTTTAGAGTTAATTAGTTGATTCAGATGATTAGCTTAATAGCTTGTTTAGAGAACCTTTTCATGATATGCTAATTTTTTGAGATAGGAATTTTGGGTTTTCATGAGCTGTATGTCAAAATCATCAATATTAAAACAATAAAAGGCTTGAACTACTTCAGTTGTGTGTAATGAATCTAAAATATATGAAAGTCTAATGTTTATCAGTACATTACAGAAAATAATGAACTTTATCACAATATGCTAATTTTTTGAGAAGGACCTGTATGTACACTGCTACAGCCCTGTTCAGCTTCTTAACTTCATTTGAGTTTGAGCTTCATGCTTTATTTGCTGTTCAAATATAACTGGTAGTGTAGGTCTAAACTTTTTTTTTTTTTTTTCAGACCACACTTTTAAAATTAACTGAACTAACTAATCTTAGAACTTAAATTAATGGTAAAAGATATTTGTTAACATTAGTTAACATGAATAAACAATGAAAAATACTTCCAAAACATTTATTAATCTTAGTTAACAGTTAATTTAAACTATAATTTACTACTACATTAACTAATTAAAATCCAAAGTTATATCTGTTAATATTTTTAATTGGACCAGAGCTAACATGATCCGTTGTATTTTTATTACCTACCGTTATCAAAGATTCAAATATTCTGTAACAAATGCATTGCTCATCGTTCATAAATGCTGGTTAATAGATTAACATTATTTGACGAACAGATTTTAATGCCGGATTCATAATCACCGATCCATGCAAGCAAACAAGCGTGCATCACACACAATGCTCAGTTGCTCACTGGATCGACATTAAGACAAATTGTAGAATTTAAGTAATGATTTTTTGAAATAAAGTTAAATAAGCGCAGTTAATTTACATTTGACCGCAGTTAAAGTATTTACTCGTCTAAGATTCCTCAATCTGATTATATTAATGAACTACGGTAAAAAACAGGACAACACTCATCAGCAACAATAATAGGCAATCTTATTTAATGATTCAGTCATTTCAAAATAGAACAGTTCTTCTTTATATAGATCCAGGTGTCTGTCTTTCAGGTGCTTTGCGAAATTAGTGGTGTTAGCGCCTTTTGTTAGCACTGCTCTGTAGCAACTCTTACATATTGGCTTGTTTGTGTACTTCGGCTTTCCATGTTCATTTGTTTCATATCCAAAATATTTCCAGATAGCACCCTTGCTGTGCTCTTTATCAAACAAAGCCGGTCGCGGTGTGCCGCACTCGCCTTTTCCATTCGCCTCACGCTTGAATGAGACGAGACAGGCACTGCGGTGTCACGTCTGGTGTATTTATCGAAATATCGATATTTTTGACAACACTAGTTGTGACCCATTAAAATACCTACATTTGTTTTCCAGGGATTAATTTTATACACACAAAAAAAGCAGAACGTGAGGATTCACATGGTCACATCACGCACCTGCAGTGCTTCTGCGAACGGGGAAAAGCATAATAAAGCTATGCATAATATAATAAAACGATATATATATATGAAATATATCTTTTTCTAAATAATTAAGAAAAAAAAATAACAAAAAAATATAATTTACAGTGTTTGTGTGTAAATGAAAGGGCTAAATCTGGAACAAAAAAAAGTTATTTCCTAATAGGCCCTTTTTTTTATTAAAAGCTGCATATCAGATATAATGTCTTCACATTTCCGACCCTTTATCTATAGTGTCAGTTGCTTGGAAATAATAGGAGAACAATCTTTTGTTCTTATATATACACACTACTGTATATGTGACCCTGGATCACAAAACTTTTTGAAATTGAGATTTGTACATGGGTAAATACACTTGGCCAAGATACAACTATTTGAAAATCTGGAATCTGAGGATGCAAGCAAATCTAAATAACAAGAAAATCGTCATCCAAATGAAGCTCTTAGCAATGCATATTACTAATCAAAAATGAAAGCGCTAGTGAAATTCAGACAGCAGAGCTGTGTGTTGAACTCATTGAACGTCTTGTATTTTTAGGGCTGGAGTCCCCAAAGGTGCCAAAGGCGGTTTGATGACACCTCTACGGAGCAAACAGGCACCACGGCCGGCTGAAATCTTTGAAGATCTCCTCAGGGACGTCTTCACCATGCTGTGCTACCTGGGCCCTCACCTGTCCCATGACCCCATCCTGTTTGCAAAGATCATACGACTAGGCAAGAGTTTCATGAAAGAGGTAAGAACTGACACTAGAGCTGGCTTGATACAGCTGCAGTTATATACAGTTGAGGTCAAAAGTTTAGATGCACCTTGCAGGATTTGCAAAATGTGAATTTGACCTAACTAAGAGGAATCATACAAAACGCATGTTATGTTTTATTTAGTACTGACCTGAATAAGATATTTCACAAAGAAGACGTTTACATGTAGCCCACAAGAGAAAATAGTAGTTAAACTTAAAATAAAAATGACCCCGTTCAAAAGTTTACACTTGATTCTTACAACTGTGTTGTTACCTGAATGATCCACAGCTGTTTTTTTTGTTTAGTGATAGTTGTTCATAAGTCCCTTGTTTGTCCTGAACAGTTAAACTGCCTGCCGTTCTTCAGAAAAATCCTTCAGGTCCCACAGGTTCTTTGGTTTTTCAGCATTTTTTGTTTATTTGAACCCTTTCCAACAATGACTGTGTATTTTTGAGATCCATCTTTTCACACTGAGGACAACTGAGGGACTCATATGCAACTATTACAGAAGGTTCAAACACTCACTGATGCTCCAGAAGGAAAAACCATGCATTAATGATTAATGCATTATGCCAGGGGGTGAAAACTTTTTGAATTTGAAGATCAAGGTAAACTGAACTTATTTTGTCTTCTGGGAAGAATGTAAGTATCTTCTGTAGCTTCTGAATGGTAAATGAAAAAAAAAAAGTGCTGTCATTCTGTTCAAAAGTTATCACCCCTGGCTCTTAATGCATGTTTTTTCCTTCTGGAGCATCAGTGAGTGTTTGAACCTTCTGTAATAGTTGCATATGAGTCCCTCAGTTGTCCTCAGTGTGAAAAGATGGATCTCAAAATTAAACAGTCATTGTTGGAAAGGGTTCAAATACAGAAAAATGCTAATAAAATAACCTGAAGGATTTTTCTGAAGAACAGCAGGCAGTTTAACTGTTCAGGACAAACAAGGAATTAATGGAAAATTATCACTAAACAAAAAAACAGCTGTGGATCATTCAGGTAACAACACAGTATTAAAAATCAAGGGGATGTAAACTTTTGAGCGGAGACATTTTTATCATTTCAACTTATTTTCTCCTGTGGACTATATGTGCAAATCTTTTTATGTGAGATATCTTATTCAGGTCAGTACTAAATAAAAAATAACATGTATTTTGTATGATCCCTCTTATTTTGGAAAAATAATTAACATTTTGGAGATCTTGCAAGGTGTACGTAAACTTTTGACCTCAATTGTATTTGAACAATCATTTGACATAGCATATACAGTTGCAATCGAAATTATTCAACCCCCTTGACATGCAAGACATTTTGTTCCAGATAATTTGTTTTTCTAAAAACAAATCTACAAAGGCATTAGGACACTATTAGATAAAGTATTTTAATACACATTTGAGTAATTCTGAGAACATAAATTGTTCAAATTGATTGATCAAATCAAATTGGCTCTAAAAGTTCATGTTCAAAATTATTGAACCCCCAAAAGTAAAATTTGGTGCAGAATCTTTTATTATTTAAAACCACCAATAAACGCTGTATGAAAGTGTTTAGAAGCATTGATCACCTCTCTACTGCAATCTTGGACCATTCCTCGGCTGAAAAACCTTTTAGATCACGGATAATCTTTGGTTTTCACTTTGCCACTGCTTTCTTCAAATTCAACCAAATATTTTCAATGAGAATTAAATCTGGAGACTGAACAGGCCACTCAAGAACATTCTGTGACTGATCCCTGAACCAAGCATAAGTAGATTTGGATGTTTACTTTGGGATGATTGTCCTGCAGGAAAGTCCATTGATCATCATCTTCGGTCTTTGTACCAAAGGCATCACATACAGTAAAACAACCCCATAATTGGATCAGCTCACCTCCATGTTTGACCATGGAGATAGTGTTCTTCTGCTCATTAGTTTTTCCTTTTTTGCACCAGACAATCCACTGATCTATACGTCCAAAAAGTTCTAGTTTGATCACATCACTCCATAAAACATTCTTCCAGAGCTCCACAGGTCTATCCAAATAAATTTTAGCATATTCAAGCTGACCTTTTTGTTCTTCTTGGTCAAGAATGGTATTCGCCAAGATGCTCCAACATGAAAGCCATGCTTGTCTTATGTTCATCTTCTACTCTGGAATGAAATATTTTTCCTCCTCTCATCTGGTCATCTCGCAAGTCTTTGGCTGTACATTGCAGGTTTTTCTCAGTTGCTCTGATCAAACATTTTATGAAATTGTGCATTTTTTGTTCAACACCCTCAAAGGTTTTCTGGTACAACACACTTTAAACTAAGGAATAAGGCTTTTAATGTCTTAGAAATCTTCACTTTCTAATACAATAAAATTATTTCTTCTCTGTAGCTTTTGCGAAAGCTCTGTTGACTTTACCATATTTGCTACTCAACTTCAGCACATGCATGGGATAAATGTATAGATGTGTAACATCTCAAGCTGATTCAGTTTTTTTAATAGTTTCTAAAGGCTTAATTGTGTTTTAGGACAATTTTGTTCCCTACCACAAAAATAAATGACTTAAAACGGCAATGTTGAATAGGGGTTGAATAATTATGACAGCTGTGTTACTAAAAAAAATCCTAGAACTCAAACACATTACATTATATATTGACATTGTCACTTTTAATATGCCAGTACACTGTTGTAGATGCAATTTTTATAAAGTCCTGAAACTTCAGACAAGCTTTTATTTGTAAAGTACTGCAATCTCTGGGGGGTTGAATAATTTTGATTGCAACTGTACTTACATAGGATGAAGACACTAGTCGTATCAGTAGCCATTACATAACGCAAATCAATAAATATAAAAAGTAACTAGGTAAAAATCTAGTTAATAAAAAATCTAGCTGCAACCCTACTTGGGACAATCAGTCTGAATGATTTATGAATGAATAATGCTTTATGCAATCATTACAACTACTTAGACATACAAATATATCAACTCTGCACTGGCTGTACTGCTGTAGATTCTGCTTTGGTAGCCAGATAGATGGACTTTCTCCAGTGTTAATACGGTATTGTCCTTGTGTATTGTTGGTAGGCAGAGAATGTAATGTTGTGTCCCAAAGGTTGATGAGGTCTATCGTTTCAATGTAACCTGTGTGAATTCTGTAGTCTCACTTTATTGTCGGTTAGCCACTATTGATCACTGTCTGTCTCTTGTCTCTCTCTGTGTTTGTGTCTTTCCATTTCTCAGTACCAAAGTGAAAGCAGGCAAGACACCAAGGACAAAATGGTGAGTCACGGAAAGTCCTGAGTGGGGGTGTAAAGTTGTATAAAGAACGGCACAGGTTTCTGCCTTTTTTTGTTGGCTAAATTCTGGAAGCTCAGCGCCTGACTGTAAAGTGTATTTGACATTTTTATCACCCAATTTAAACTGTTAATTTAAACCTTAATAGATTCCTCCAAGCAAATGATCTGGTAACCATTTTAGCATTTGACACGAACAACGAACAGGCGCTAATTTTATTCTAAGTAATTGTATTTGATTACTGGATGTTCCTGTAATGGTCAAATGAGTTTTCTTGAGAGATTTAAAGCTATAAAGCCTTTTCCAGCCATTGGAGTATGTTATCAGCTGTGTTTGTTTGGATGTATATGAAGTGATGGATCTGTGTGTGTCTCTGGCAGGACTCTCTGCTGAGCTGTTTTCTCAGTATTGCTGATCAGGTGCTGTTACCGTCTCTCTCGCTCATGGAGTGCAACGCCTGCATGTCCGAGGAGCTCTGGGGCTTCTTTAAACTCTTCCCCTACCAGCACAGGTACTGTCAGTTCATCACACAGCTTCTCTATTAACCTTTAGGCCTTCCTCCGTATACAGGCAGATACATGAGCAAAAATAAATGAGTTACCTAATGTTGGCTTATTTCCATGTCTATAATAAATGTACCTTGTCACTTGGAATAAAAGTTACAACTGGCTACTTAAATGTAACATTTGTACAACATCTGTTTACAAAATATGACCCTGGACCACAATACCAATCATAATTTGTAGCAATAGCCAATAATACATTGTATGGGTCAAAATTATTTTAGTTTAATGCCAAAAATCATTAAGATATTCAGGTGAAGATTATGTTCCATGAAGATATTTTTTAATTTCCTACCGTAAATATATCAAAACTTAGTTTTTGATTGGTATTTATTTGGACAACTTTAAAGGTGATTTTCTCAATATTTAGATTTGCACCCTCAGATTCCAGATATTCAAATAGTAGTATCTTAAACTAATATTTTCCTAACAAACCATACAATAATAGAAAGCGTATTTATTCAGCTTTCAGATGATGTATACATCTCAATTTAAGCTTCTCTATTAACCTTTAGGCCTTCCTGCTTTGCTCAGTATACAGGCCAATATATGAGCAAAAATAAACGAGTTATCTAATTGCATTAGACCAGTGATCTAATTGGTAAGGGTGTTGGCTTATTTCCATGTCTATGATAAATTAACTTTTGTCACTTGGAATAAAAGTTACAACTTGCTACTTAAATGTAACACAAATTACATTTGTACAACGTACATTAATCGTGGTCACCATACTGTGTTAATGTTATTGTTTTAAGTGGATATTGGAATGTGAGTGAAGTACAGAACCAGGTTTACATAATAAATGATATTTTACCATTCAAATACATCGTGGATAAGGGAACAATTGGATTTGTGTCAGTTGAGAGACCCAATGTTGGTTTAAGTTTTGTTTTAGCCTTTAATAAATTAGTTTTGTCTTGTTGTTTATAGCTTATAGCTTATGTTTTGAATTCTTGTTCTTTTCTGAATACTGTTAAATTGAAAGGGTTTGTTGGAGTGAGGGGAACTAAAATAGCCTAGCCTAGCCATGTTTCAGGGTTTCCGCGGGTCCTTAAAATGTCTTAAGTCTTAATTGTAGTTGTATCAAATTTTAGGCCATAAAAAGTTGTAAATGGTACAAGAAAGTCTTCATTATGATTTCAAGAGGTCTTTCATTTGCAGTTACCGGGAAAACTGCAATATTTCTGCCGTTCCGAAAGCGCCACTGCTGGCAGAGAAGGAATTTGCATTTCCAATAAGGCCATCTGCTGTTTTTGTTCTGACCAAAGTGAAAATCAACCAAAGATTTTACACTGCAAACACACAGATTTGTAATTGTGAACTGGTGGATCGACAAGAAGTTAATGCATTATAGAAATCTAAACAATTAAGACAAAATAACAAAATATATGTTTAGTTAATATAATAATTGAATTTTTTTTAAATTAATATTATTAGTACTTTTAAAATTTTATAAAACTTTTTGTTTTTGTGAAAACCTGTATCTGAATTGTAAATCATGCTGTAAATCATTTTACAGCTTAATATGTTACTGTAGACATCGCCCTACCCTGTGCAGGTATTAAAAAGTCTTGAATTTGAGCTCAAAAATCCTGCAGAATACCCTGTGTTTATAATGTTTGTAAACATTTTGTTTCAGCATTAGGCCCATGTCTGAATGAAATGATAAAATAAGACTTTTACACGACTTTATAGGCCTGTTTTTGTTCTCTCATTTTATGTTATACGCATAGTGTATCTTAACCATGCAGCAAACGTTTTAAAATAAATAAATTACTGGAAAAAAAATACTTTATAAACCTTAACTGATTGTATTAATCGGTTAAAATTCTTACTTTCGGTTACCAGTTAACCAGTTAAAATGAGCATCCCTAACCTGGTACAAGAATTGAAGATCTCAACATAGCATTTCTGCACTTTTTTTTTTTGTTTGAATAAAGTCAAAGGGAGCTTTCAGCCCTTGGTATCTGTTGGTAACTGTCAAATCTGATTGGGAAAGTGTAACATTATAGCCTGTTTTATCATGGGATTCGTTATATCAAATGATTGTTGTTTGTGATCATATACCAGATGAAGAATATGAGGCTGCACTATATGTTGCATGACTATTCCCCTATGATTTTCCCCCATACACAAATATCTAAATGCTGTCAGAATGCCTTGATGAACATGATATATATTGTCATTACCTTACACACGGATGTCTGTATTGTATAATTAGGTATCGTCTCTATGGGCAGTGGAAGAATGAGACGTATGGCAATCATCCACTCCTGGTGAAGATCAAGGCTCAGACGGTAGACAGAGCCAAATACATCATGAAGTAAGTTTACTTTCAATCTGAATCTAGATTGGTTCTTCTGAACTACATAAATAAGCCTCTGCAATGTACTCCTGTAACTGAGGATCTCTGACCTGTAGTGAGAAGAAGCTTTCCTAGTGTTTAGTGGGTTGTCATGGTTAATTCTGAATTCAGTCTTCATTATCTTGACTTTTGTGAACGTTGCAAAAGCAGGTCTTCGACAAGTAAAAACCACATGTAAAGCTTGATTTCTATAGTTTTTCAGTCACTTTCACTACCGATCAAAAGTTCCTTATTTTTAAAGAAGTTCACTTCCAGAACAAAAGTTTACAGATAAAATACTCACCCCCTTGTCATCCAAGATGTTCATGTCTTTCTTTCTTCAGTTGTAAAGAAATAGTTTTTTGAGCAAAGCATTTCAGGATATTTCTCCATGTAGTGAACTTCTATGGTGCCCCAAGTTTGAACTTCCAAAATGCAGTTTCAAAGGGCTCTAAACGATCCCAGCCAAGGAATAAGGGTCTTATCTAGCGAAATGATCGGTCATTTTCTATATTCCTTGGCTGGGATCATTTAGAAGCCCTTTGAAGCTGTATTTAAATTGCATTTTGGAAGTTCAAACTCGGGGGCACCATAGAAGTCCACTATACAAGGAGAAATCCTAATTATATAGTTTTTTCCTTTAAAAAACATTTCTTTATGACTGAAGAAATAAAGGCACAAACATCTTCAATGACAACGGGGTGAGGACATTATCTGTAAATTTTTGTTCTGGAAGTGAACTACTCCTTCAGGAAAGAAATGAATACTTAGGATGCAATAAATTGATGAAATATTGCCCTAAAGATATTTAGAATACTAAGACTAATAAAATACTAGAATACTTATAACTTCATAAAAATGCTGTTCTTTTGAACTTAGTTCATTAATAGAAATCCTGACCCCCGAAAAAAGTGAGAGTTTCCACAAAAATATTAAGCAGCAAAAACGGTTTTCAACATTAATATTAAAGAAGTTTACTTTCAGAACAAACATTTAGAGATAATTTACTCACCCTCTTGTCATCTAGGATATTAATGTCTTTCTTTCTTCAGTCAAAATGAAGTAGTTTCTTGAGCAAAACATTTCAGGATGTCTCTCCATATAATGGACTTCTATGGTGCCCAGAGTTTGAACTTCCAAAATGCAGTTTAAATGCAGCTTCAAATGGCTCTAAATGATCCCAGCCGAGTAATAAGGGTCTTATCTAGTGAAATTATCAGTAATTTTCTATATTCTTTGGCAGGGATTGTTTAGAAGCCTTTTGAAACTGCATTTTGGAGGTTCAAACTCAGAGGCACCATAGAAGTCCACTATATAAGGAGAAATCCTCATTATATAGTTTCATAATTTCTTTATGACTGAAGAAATAAAGGCACAAACATCTTGGATGACAACGGAGTGAGTATATTATCTGTAAATGTTTTAGTTCTGGAAGTGAACTACTCCTTTAGGAAAGAAATGAATACTTAAGATGCAATAAATTGATGAAAGATTGCAGTAAAGATATTTAGAGTACTAATAAGATATTAGAATACTCATAACTTCATATAAAAAGTGTGACAGTTTCCACAAAAATATTAAGCAGCAAAAACTGTTCAGATCAGCATATTAGAGTGATTTTTGGAGGATTGTGTGACACTAATGACTGGAGTAATGATAAATAGTAGTATGCTGAAAATTCAACTTTGCTCACAGCAGTAAATGTAGTAATATTTCACAATAGTACTGTTTTCACTGTATTTGATCAATTACACCCTTAAGAGTAGTGTACTGGAGTGAACTATAGTCTGAAACATTTATATTCTCCGTATTTAAATGTTTTATAAAGAGTTGAACCAAAGACTTGAGAAAAAAGTACTTTAGTGTAAAAAAGTGTTTAGTTTAGCAGTAAACAGTCAAAGGTAGAAGACTCTTACATAATCCATTCCATGAAGCACTGCAACTGTAATTGAACTTTTTCTTATGAATATTTCTTAGGCTCTAATGCTAAAACATCCTGCATTAAAATTCAATTTATTTCTTTGGAGCCCAATAGAACAGATACTGGGCAAAATCTGTCTGCTGCTAGTTTCCATACAAAAGAACTGCATGGAGACTCTGGCTGTCAGCTTCCAAAATGATGAAACCGCCTCATAAAATAGTCCATAACTCACAAGCTGTACTTTTAAGTTTTATGATGACTGCGTGTGATCAAATAAAAGTTTGTTTTACTGTCATTATATTAAAAAATAGCGTCACTTTCTCCTTTTGCGTTCCAAAGAAAGTCATAAAGGTTTAGAAGGTGAGTAAATAATGTCAGTGTTCATTTTGAGTGAACTATTCATCAGACAAACATAGGTTAACCTAAGCTTACTGCTAGATCTCCACTGCTGAGGAGATTGCTGAAATCCCTGTTTCTATGGTAACAGCTCTTATTGGTGGGTCTCCTCACAGAATTATGGGTAGTGTAGTTTAATTCTCAAGCCAACCTACTGATCTGGGGCCGGTTGCACCAGCTGTGCATAAGTTACAACCTGCGTCTTCAGACAGAATCACAGTAGCGGAATACAGGTCCAACAAGCTTTTTTCTGTATATAATGGTCTCAATAATAATAATAAATATAGGTCGAGCTAGCCTTCGAGATACATTTAAAATGTTTTTTTTTTTCTTGCCCGACCGAACAAACAGCCTGATTAAAACTGGAGAGACAAAAATAACCAGCGAAGCATCGAAAGGCAAGGCAATACAATCAGCGTAAACCGCAATTGATAATGGATAGCGTATTTCTGGTCTCTTTGTGACGTACTTTAAAACAAATGAGCGTAACAGCACACATAAAGAAACTCTAAACACACTGAGGCAACAATTGAAAATGTATAGTTTATTTATAACATGATGTAGTTCAGTAATATACCAAGGGCTTCAGCTTTTTGCTGAATATTCTCACGATTACAAATGTTACATTAATTTTAGTTTAATAAACTAGTCAAGTAGTTACTTGACTTACATTTTAAACAAAATATTTACTGTTTTGTTCTGTTTCACCAACGAAAATAGTTCCAAACAAGGATCGCAGCAGAAGTAGCACATTCTCCAAGCAACGTTTTACTACTAAATGATTCAGTGTTTTTGCTCGAATCAGTTGAAATAACTCAATAACTCGCTCATTCAGTGACTTACTGCCACCTGCTGGTAGTTTAGTATGTTTAAAAGTATGCATCCCCACCCCAACATTTCTAATTTGTACATTCATAAATGTATTTAAAACATTAATCTCATAACAACTTTTATTGCACTTTTAAGTTTGCAGTTTAAATTATGTAATCTGACTGCTAACAGCTATATAGAATTTGATAAACTGTAATCATTTCAAAGGTGTTGCATACATTTCAAAAGTAAAAAAAAAGGCCTTTATAAAGGTAAATCAAATATGCAGATTTAAGATGAAAAAGCTGATAGAGCACTGATGAAAATATTGCTTCAGAACAAACTGTTTACATCACCAGATATCTCTAAGTGGTACTTTTATGGGGATATTTTGTGTGGAATAGTATCTGCTGATATGAAAAGTTCACTGTATATCGTAGTAATAAATATAATTTATGACAGCCATGAAATATTGTTTACTTTTTACATTAAACAAATTAAATATTGCATATATGCATGTAATATAACGTATATTTCCATTACAGGTTTCGGTCTTAAATTTCATAAAAGGTGGTATTAAAAAGGTCTTAAAAAGTCTTAAATTTCACTTGTTCATATCTGCAGATACCCGTGTGTGTGTGTGTGTGTGTGTGTGTGTGTGTGTGTGTGTGTGTGTGTGTGTGTGTGTGTGTGTGTTCATTCCCCTGTGCATATAGATGAGCTCTTTGAAAGGGCTTGCAGAATTGCTGCATCAGATTCTTTGCTTTCTTTTCAAGTGTGTTGAATAAATGATGATATTTTGGCAGATAATTGGATAGAGAGGGAGAGAGCGGAGAATGAGCCGAGGCTAAACACGTCAAAAGTGTTCAGGGAGAAAGAGAGGGAAGCTCAAGGTCGCCTGTCAAACGGGTCGAGTCGAGGCCTCGCATGTGTCAGACCGCTCTCAACCGTTTAGTCTCTCTCATCCCATGCTGTTTGTAGCTTCTGCAAGTACTTGTGTGTTTTTTCAAGTGTTCAATTGAGAACTATAGATGACCAGACTTAGTGACACCTCTGCATCCAACAATTCATTCTGCCTTTTTTAATATCAATAATATTAGATTTTCTCCAGCAAGTTTATTTTTCTCATGCGTATTTTTGTGGTTCACCTTCATTTTGCCTGGTTAGTAGTTTGCTTTTAATCGATGTTATAGCCTGAGGTGGCTGAAGTCTGAAGGACATCACGTCGAGGACACAGGAACTAGTCTGATTGGAGGTGTGTGGAGGAAATAAATATTTGTTGAACTCTGTGAGGATGCAGCCTTGAATGTGAAAGCTTGCTACAAAAGATGATCCGCTTGGTCAGGTTTAGCAACAAAATAGTGGCATATTTATCCTAAACATGTTTTTGAAAAAATGTCAAGTGTCTGATATTTATACAAGTCAAGTTTAAATCTAACTATTAAATCCAAACTAGTACATTTATTATACACATTTAGACAAACCTCAGAAGTGTTTGTTTATTTATTGTGCGTATACATGGGCCATTCTACAGAATTGGTGCAAACTGCAAACAAAAAAATGCATTTAGAAAGCTTTTAAGTATTCAAGTCTCAGATTCTTATTAAGATCCTGCTATTATCTATTAAAACTCACAGTAATTTTTTAAATACTAGAAAGCTTAATATATATATAAAATAATCATTTATTGGGTACTTTCAATTGGGAGGAGGCTATCCCAAACCTAAATTTCAACTGTTTTTTGCATCTTTTTGATTCTTTAAAAAGGGGAGTTCAAATAACTATTTATTTTTGTAAATCATCAAACTTTATGTAAACAAAAAAATAAGTGTACTACCGAAACATTCAACAATCAGGAAATATTCATGTGTCCCTCTCTCTCATAGCTACAAGGAGAGAGTAGACAGATCTCATCATTTTGAGGTAAATGTGTTCAAAAGTCTGAAAAAATATGTGTGTAACTTTAAGGAATGTCACTACCGAACACCTTTATTTTTCTGCAATTAAACACACGTTTTTTTGGAGTTATTCCAAACCGTTTTAATAACCGTTTTAGTTTTAATATGTTTACCACTGTTCACAACTGTGCTAGCTAAACGTGCTGATTAGCATCTTTAAGCTAGCTTCAAAAGTATCTAAAATTGTCACTAATGAAACAGTCTTGACCGAAACATTTGTTGGAGTTTCGGTAGTGATATCTTTTTGTTTTTGGGTGTTATCCCATTAAAATTGTCAATACGTGTCGTCATAGTTTCGGTAGTGACAAAAGGGAACACATAATCCACTTATTTGGGGGAAATAAACATTTTTTTTTTTTTTTTTTTTTTTTTTTAAGTATGCAAGTTAGAATTCGATGGTAATGCTTTGGTTGTGACTTTTTTTTTGTGATTTTGGTTGTGTTGAAACATGGAATGTTTTGTCAAAAATAAAGTATACTGTATTAAATTACTATATTAACTAAACGATACTGAATTATCAACCAAGATGTTATGAGTTTTTGGTTCAATGTATATTCAAACTAATGAATCCTTAACTTTAAAGTCAGTATGATCCACCTTTTGCCTTTTACAATTAAAAATTGCATTTAAAATACAACAAATCTCAATTACACTTGAAATATTGTTAAGAATGTAATTATGGATTTACCTCTGGAAAAAATACATTACTTTTTATTTTAATTTTCTGTTACTGTTCCAAAACAATCTGAAGATACAATGTGAGATTTAACTGCACAATTACTAGAAATGTGTACCTTGGATATTATACGATTCGCATACATGCAATGTTTTTGGAAAAAAGATGTTTCCAACTCTGACTTTGGACCAATTCTGTAGAATGTCCCATATAAAAAAGTAATTAAAATGCTTGTTACTCTTATATGCAGGGGTGCACATAAGTGGTCCGCATGCACAACCAAAATAAGAAAATGCGCTGTGTGAATAAGTTCAGAGCGTGCATTTGCATACCGACATGGTTGACAGCTGTTAATGCACAAATGCCATTTTAGATCGACAAACTGTAATACCGTCTCAGGAAATCTATGATGCCTGTGTAGATTTCTATTCTAACTTAAAGCCTAATTCTAGGCTATTCTCTGCCATTTTCAAAGTACAATGCAAAGATGTGACATTTCATTCACTGAACGCTCCTCAATCAGAAGCGCTAAACCCGGGAGTGCGATTACTTATGCACTTCACTGACGTAAAATAAAAATCTTGCTAATTTAGGTTTGAAAATGTATATAATTAAAAGTAAATATAATTTTATTTTTAAGTTTGCTATAAAATAATAGTATTTCTATTGAATATACTTTATTTTAAAACATAGTAGTATTATCACACTTATTTAGTTTATTTCATTTTAGTCCAATTCAAGTCCAATGATATTATCACTATTTATTTTTTTAGAGTTATATTTCGTCACTTTAGAATTGTAAGGTTCCACCTAGATTCTGAGCACTTTTGAGCTTAAAAGTTTTGTTCTATAGACTTCTGTATATGGAACCATTTTTGTTTCCTAAAAAAAAGGCCCATTTAATAGGTGACGATTTAATAGCTCACACTATGTGCAAACCAAAAAAACCTAAAAAAAAAAAACTTGCGTGCACCCCTGCTTATATGCATGCATTAATTGAAAAACATTTTTTTTTATTTTTTTCTCCAAAATGTTACTGCCTTATTTTACTTTAATTTTTTTTTCAGTGGTAGCCATTTGTTGCATGCATTATTTTGCATTCAGTGGCCTTACGTGACTGTGTGTCTGTCAGACATCAGTGGAGTGTGTGTGTGAGTTGTAGGGAGGTGCAGGTGGTGTGTTGGACTGCAGTGCTGCTGCGGAGGATCTGTGAGCACTGAGGCAGAAACACAGAGGAGTAGCGCTTCATCCAGCAGTATGACTGGAGGAGGTGAAGAGACATGCACAAACCCCCCTGAAATCCATCTGAGAGCTCAATGCACTGCAATGAGGGGTTTCTCTCTCTCTCTCTTTTTTTTTTTTTTTTTTTTTTTTTCATTTCAGAGCATCTTTGCTGTTTAATACTAATGACGACATATGTGAACACACAGATGTGTTTTGACATTTCGGATGTCCTGTCTGTTTAATCCTTTAAGACACGACTGATTTTTAGATGAATTTCATTCATTTAACCACTACATAAATATGCATACAGCCCAATGCCATGAGTGCCCTTCAGAGTGAACGTTCAAAAGCTCATGTGAGCATTTTAAAAAGCAGCCTTCTGTCAGCGAGTGAGTTTCGCATATCTAATATACTATCTAATTGCATTCCAGACAGCATTAATGATGTCTTTGTAGAGCATTTGGAAGAGAAAACGGTGATGCACTGGTGAAATCGCACATTGTAGGCGCTGTAGCAAATTAAGCCTGCGATTGTCCTTGTAATTTGCTTTAGCATTTCTGAACTTAATGTAATATTAGATACTTGTTCAAAGGGTTTTGTGTGTGTGTGTGTGTGTGTGTGTGAGCACTTGGCAGCAACTATTATATGGCTGTCTCTAGTGCATGAAAGTGTTCAGAATCAATTCTGAGCTGTTTTTACTGCATATTCAGAATCGTTAAAGAGAGAATTTTTCCTTCCACCCATTTTTTTTAACATCTCTTTCTTGACGTATTTGATGTGTGCCAAAAGTGTGTTTTATAAAAATGTTAGATATGTAACAGCGAGGTGGCTGACGTCCTGTGGTTCATATGAGCTGTATTAGACTTCTGGGTATCAGAAGATGTCATTAGAGCTTGTTCATTGTGCTCTGAAGGTTAAGCAAACCAATTAGGCCACCTGATGTGACGTGGGGTATGCTCAGGAACACCACACACACAGAGAGCTCCTTATTAAGACCAATGACACCGTCATGGCTCAGCAGTCAGCAGCTCCTGTCGGCTCACCGGCTCAGATGGAAACTCCACAATGCCAGTGTTGGCTCTGTGCCCTTCTCCTGTGTGTGTGTGTGTTTTCCCCCCAGCTACTTTATTAATTGACTTTTTAATTGGCCCTTTTGTGCCACACTTCAGACAAAGCAGCTCTGCTAGTCTGCAGGAAAACACGGCCCCCCGCGCTCACAATTAACAGCGTTATAAAGAACGGCCCGAGAGGCGCTGCGCTTCACGTGACAGTCCATCATGCGCCTGCTGGCATGTGTGATAAGAAATCAGTGCAGAGGCGTGAAGACTCATAAAACACGAGCGAGACGGACATAGACAGCCGTCCACTCTCACCGGTAGCGGAGACACCCGTCTGTTGTCTGTCATGCCGTTAATATTGGAATTTATGCACGAATCACAACACTGGGAGACCATGTTAACAAGTAGTCGACAATGAGTTTGCCATTGGGTATTTAATATTTAAACTCTTTAAACAATGCTTCCAGCAAAATAACTACAACACTTAAAGCAACACTAAGTAACTTTTCCCTCAATGCTCCCTCTACAGGTTAGAAGTGGAATTGTCCATTACCGCTGTCGTAAATAATTTAGCCTACCGTCGTGTCACATGCACGTTATTCGTTTGAAAGGCTATCCAGGAGCGGCTTTGGAAATAACGATGTCCAGTGACAAGGTAGAGTATGTTGTATGACTTTATAAAAGTGTGAAAACCTTTTGTGAAGCCTGCCGTGAAGCAAGTCGCATTTGTCTCATTTGAACTACAAAACCGCGACCCGACGACCCAAACTTACATAGTGCTGTTATGGCTGATAGAGGGTCGCAAAGCGAATACGAAAGTGCCGTTTCACCCTGTTATGAGTTGATGAACCACTGACATGAGTTCGGAAACATTATTTTAAGGTGAAAAAAGTTACTTAGTGTTGCTTTAAGATGATATCTAGGGAGCAGTGTTGTCCTTATAATGATAGGGCCCTATGAAATTTGTTTTATTTTTTCCCAAATTCCATTTTTTCCGCTTTCGTTTTTTTTTTTTTTTTCCATTTTAATTTTTCTGGACTGGGTAAAATGGGTTTGTGTTGGTTAAATATAGGCTATTTAATAGCTTTTACAGTTCAAGATAAAGCATAAAAGATGTAGTTATTAAATTATATGAAATGAATGACTTTCTGCACTTGTTGTACTATATACTTTAGTGTGGTAAAAGTACTACAATTTATTAAACTAGTAATTTTATAATAAATCCAAAAAGCAAGACGTCTTGAATAAAACTAGGGAGTTGAAATGGCAGCTGCAGCCAATGATTGATCCTCTGCTGCCATCTTCTGGTTATATGGGTAATTTCATCTCATTTTCATCCTAAAAATTGAATGTGATGAGCATGAAGAAAGGAATCAGGTGTACTAAGTTTATTTTTTCTAGAATTAGGGGTTCAGGAGTTATTACCATTTTAATGTTGAATTTTTGAACTAGTGGTGGTGCTATAGAATTGGCCCTAGCGACCCCAAAGTTGGTCAGATCACTATTCAGGACCACCACTACAAGTGTGCCAATTTTCACCAATTTCCTATGTTCCCTTTGTAGGGCTGCCATAGACTCCCATTGGATGAAAATAATAATAATATTAAGATAACGTACAGATACAATAGGGAATACAGCCCTTTGGGCTTGGCCCCTAATAATTGTTAGCAACCACCTCTTTACAAAAAAAAAAAAAGGGTCTTGGCACATGATTTAAAATCCAAATCCTATTGGTTGGCCAGTTTTCTTTGCTGTGATTTGAAAAGGAGATTAGACCAGCTCTGTTTTTGTTGGTGTGTATCAATGCATTCAGACCTGAGATCACACTTTTGTGGTCTCACTCTAACAGTGAAATGGTTTAAAATTTTAAATGTTTTTAAAAAACAAGGTTCAAATCTGCATGATGTAATGAAGCCTTGTTTTCTAAAATCACACGACTTGGCAAATTTACACCAAACCACAGGTTTGCCCCAAAAAAATCATAAATGTTCCAAAGCTTCATCCAGTGCCAGTACTATTAATGCCTTTAAATTTCAAAGATGTGATGTCTGTAGAGATACAGATTTTGCTAATTGCCATTTAGTTATTTGAAAACACAAAATATGCACAGTCCAGACCAGGATCTTGTTATATTTGTACTCTTCTGGCACCAATACGCTTAGTTAAATGGACAAAGTGTTATGATTCTTGGCATATACCAGCCAGATGTTGTCCGATTATTAAGCACTGCCAAGTTACAGGTCTGTCTTTAGTCAGTGGTGAGTGTAAGTGTTACTAAATGTTCCTTTTGGTGTGTCTGTGCCACTCTTTTTGGTTTTTACCTTCTCTTTGGCTTCTTTTTCCCCAGGCGACTGACTAAGGAGAATGTGAAGCCCTCAGGAAGGCAGATTGGAAAGTTAAGCCACAGCAACCCCACCATTCTCTTTGATTATGTGAGTATTTTATTGCTTGTGACGGCCATAATGGTCCGCTAGACTAATGACATGCTTTAACAGGGCTGCTTTATAATCTGCAGTGTGCCATCAATTTCCATTGCTCCTGAGATTAAAAAGCACATATATAAGCTTAGACCAGTGGCCTAATGCCCAACATCAGAACGAGAGCATGAACACAAGGCTAAATTTAGGCTGTATTAGTCAGCAGCCTAACGGTAATCGCATTCATCTCCATCGAATGTAAGAAATTCATGACTGGGCCGACCACGGCTGACAGATCTTCACGTGTGCCAGAAAGTTTCATTCTGCTGGGTTAGTTCTGAAGAAGTGCTGCAGAGTCTCGTTCTGCTGTCACCGTTCATGCTGCGCACGTCGTCTTCAACGATGAGAGTCTCCACGAGTTTTGCTCTCGTGTACCGAGAAGAAAAGACTTGGAAGTGGCTGACGTTGGCAAGGCTTTGAGTTCATTAGCATTTCTGAACAAAATCAGAAGGTTCAGTGGAGAAATAAAAGACTGAGACTCAGGCGCTGGCAGAGGACTATGCTGTTCTTACGCCTTTCCTTATTTTATGAACGCCTCGAGAGAGAGGCCACTGACTGATGCTGCTGCCTCTGAACTGACAAACACTCGCCACAGCACCACGTCAAATCAAAATTGATTCATTTTGCTTGAATGAATGTCCCTGGTCTAATTGAGCAATACGTTATTCTACATGACCAGGGAAATATAATTAGTGGTGTTTGCGTAGGTAAGTTTAACAACTGACTAATACTGACCAATATTGATCACTGCAGTGAGTGTGTTTTTGTAGGCTGGTTCCCTCAACAACAACAAAAATAATTATATTTATTGACTTTTGGATTATTCCCCAAATAAGCTCTGTGGTCGAAAAAGCGTTCTCATAATTAATAAATAAATACAATTTCTTTAAATCTTGAAGCCTAAATCCAGTCACCAGATATAAAAAAAGCTATACATCAGCTATAAACGAACTACACCATGGTCAGATTAAAACTATTAAGCACCACCACTTAAAATCTAATTTCGGAAAGTTTGAGTTAGAATAGTTTGCTGCAGTGTGATTACGAAAAACAACAAGAATGTGAAAGTGACTAGTGAATGGATAAGTTTACCTGTTTGGTGTGATAAGGTCTGTAGTCCCATTTAGATTGTTAAAAAGACAATTTACAGCCTTTTTTTTAATAGAATTACAGTTTTTATACAATAGAGTCTATGTTGTTGTTTTTGTGATATGAACATGAGATTTGACAAAAACACAAGTAATATATTAAATAAGAATTGTATTTGTTAAAAAAAATGTATGTGTATTATATTTATTTTTTAAACAAAGACAATTATTTAATATATTACTAACAATTCTTATTTAATATATTACTAATATACAGTATATATATATATATATTATATATATATATATTATATATATAAAAAAACTTGGCATAGTTTTTCTTTTTACCTGTGATATTACAAAATTGATTTCCAATTAAGGAAAAGGGCTAAAATATTGGCAATACGATGCATATACATCAACAAAACAAGCAACAAAACTAACAAAACCAACACAATTAAGAAAATAGAAGACAACTTCTATATAAGCCTTTAAATCTTATAAAAGCTTTTATGAGGTTTATGAGGTAGTTCTCACTTTAGATGAGCTCACAAAAATAGGTAACTTGCAACTACTAAATGTTTAATAACCACCTTAGTTAATAATGAATTAGAGTAACTAATAAGATGTATACATGTACATTTAAATAGTTTATTAATCATTTACTTGCTCTTTTGGCAACTAAATAACTGGTTTGTAAATGATGTAATACTTAATTTCTAAAAGAGAAATGAAGTATGAAAATACAAATATTAAACATGCAATCGATATGCTCATACATCAAGAACAAAGCATTTATAGCCGTATTTATAAACCGCTTACTAATGTCTATTAACGAAGGGATAACGCTTTATAAATGATGAATTGACTATTTACTAATGATTTATACTGTGCAGTTATTATAAACTAGGCTAAACCTTTTATGCAACCACAGAAGTTTGAGTGAAAAAGGTATATAAAAATGTTTTTTTTTTTGGCACAAACAAACAGTTGAATAACATGCGTGGACCTCAGGGGAATGAAAATGTACGTCTAAGGAGTGAGTCACCGCTGTTGTGGGTTAATGAGTGTAACGTTGCTCTCTTTTCTTTCAGATTCTGTCTCAGATCCAGTGGTACGATAACCTCATCACTCCAGTGGTGGACTCTCTCAAATACCTCACCTCTCTCAACTATGATGTGCTGGCCTGTATCCTTTCAGACAGCTGTTATAATTACACTCCCACTGTATAATAATCTTCCCCCTCCGCTAATAACAGCTCTCCCAGGAAGTTGCTGATCTCCTCCAAACTCCCGTCATTTGCGCGTGATTAAAATAGCATGTAATCGCTCACCTTGACTGCATCGTCATCACTGAAGCTGACAGCTTTGTGTGTTTAAAAAGAGGAGAAAAAAGCATTTTTGCAGTTTAGAGAGCAGCAGAGGAAAATAGACTGTTAATTTTCTTTTGAACATGCCAAAACGATGTCTGAGCGTATGAGTAATAGCCTGAGCAGTGTCAGTGTCTGTGTTCTCTTTAGAGAGCGAGACGTGCTGTGTTTGAGCCTTGACCGTGTGGGCAGATTGCATTATTGAAGCTTTAGCCAACCCGGAGAAAGAGAAGATGAAACACGACGACACGACCATTTCTTCATGGCTGCAGAGTGAGTTCCTCTGAAACGCCTCTTCGCTGTGTCCGCATGCCGAATAAATTGAACTTCAGCCTGGCGTTCTTAATGGACATTAAATGTCATTTCTTGAAATGGTTTGACCCCGCTGCTAGAGTGTGTCCGGAAACCAATTTGGAGCGCAAATGTGTGACATTCCTGACTTGCCCTCGTACAGATTCTAATGCTCATTCTTATGATAATATTTTGCTTTTGTCATCACGTCTTTCCCTAGGTCTCGCTAGTCTTTGTGGAGCTGTTTTCAGGAAGTATCCCATTGAGTTAGCCGGTCTTCTGCAATATGTGACCAACCAGCTGAAAGCAGGCAAGAGGTACGCTTGCATGTTTGCCGTGTTTAGGTCCTGACCTGCGCTTTAAAGTGTCACTGTGGAGTTTTCACCCCACGCTTCATTGAAACTGTTGAACACATGAAAGCTATCACGAAGCACAAAAACAGTTGTGGATAATCCATAGATGGAAAGTGTCCAGCGTATGTAAACTTTTGGCCAATTCTCACTGTTAACTAGTTGCTTATTAGCATACCTAACATATCATCTGCTTATTAGTACTTACAAAGCACGTATTCTACATCCAAAAGCAACAAATTAGGAGTTTGAGGCAAAAGTCGTAGTTTATGATTTGTTAATGGCAAAAATTGGACCTTTAAAATGTAGTGTGACCAAAAGACTAAATTTAGGATCCCTGTTATTTCGTTTACATGGAAGATATGTTTTTTCTTTTATATAATTTTGTTAACCATAACCACAATGAAATGTATTATTTTATAGTCACAGTGGTAAAGTTGTATATGACATAACTGTTTCCTTTAAGGTGTTTGAAATTGGTGGTTTAGTACAGGTTTATTGATTAGAATATACTAAAATATAAACTTTTTTTCCCCCAAAACTGTTGAGAGGAAAAAGTCATTTTTCAGCTTTTAAATTTATTTTTTATCGCAGATACTCTTTCTTGAATCAGAATGAGTAATTCTTCTCAAATAGCTCTAATCAAGTCATTGATTTGGCACAGTGGTTAAATTTTCTATAATTTTTTTTTCATACCTCATTATATATTGCAGTAAAATAAAGTGTTGGGATGCAACTTTTTGCCCCCTAATATTATTACAACTTCACTGGCGATTTCGTCTCAGTTATACTGTAGTACAACGGGACATACATTCACATCGGTGTTAACTCAGCAGTAGAGTTACACTTACAGGACTTATTCACAATTACAAACGTACATTATTTGCTTTAAAGGTTAAACATTAAATTTGCGCACTGTTCTGACACGCTTTTCCAGTGCACACTAAAAGCCTGTCAAACAGCGCCTAATTACTGAACTAAGTTAGGTATTGTGTCTGATTGCGCCAATACTGTCAAAACACACAAGGTTTACATATAATCAGTTGCTCCTATCTAAAGTGAAAGTAAACAATTGAGAAAAATTGATGCGTGTCTATATATTAGATGCTTGCAGCTCTTAACTAAACATGCTGCTGCTTGTCATTAAATGGATAGTTCACCCCAAAAATATACATTTGTCATTATTTACTCACTTACATGTTGTCCCAAACCTGTATTCATTTCTCTCTTGTGCTCAACACAAAATGAGATATTTTGAAGAATGTGGGTAACCAAACAGTAGCTGGTCCCCATTGAAATTAATAACAGAAATGATCAAATAGATAATGTTCAAGAGGAAAAAGAAACCCATTCAGGTTTAAAACGACATGAGAGTGTGTAAATGATGGTCTAAAAATAAAACACTACGACAGAATTAACAGACAGGTAACAGAATTTTCTTTTAATGTTAATAAAACAACAAAACACAAAGAGAAAAATCACTCACTGCTCTTGAATGAAGAACTTTAATACTTTAATAAGAATCAGTGTACAATTGATGTATATAGTGTAGTTTTTATATTAAAACAAGTTGCAAAATAGTAAAACCAACATGACAAAGAATCCTGATAAAATCGTGAATTGTGAAATTTCTGAAAAAATGTGTGATATGATATTTTTGCCATATTTCACACCCCTATGCAATATACTGCCTAAAAGAAAGTCTTTACTTAAAAGATTGTTAAAAACATTGCATTACTTTTCAACAAAGCATTATTTTGGTATAATTGGTATAATATTAGGTATAATTTTCTGTAGTAATTGTGTAGAGGACCTCTGAAATTATGGCCAGTTCTCTAGCAGAAAAGTGACATTTACAAACCCAAATTAGTTTAAAAAAAAAAAAAAATTGAATTTTATATATTGCTGTTTTTTTTTGTTTTTTTTTTCAAAACATATGTGTCAAAGTACAGGAAGGTGGTATTGACTTAAGTCTTTTTTAAGACTTTTACAGTGTTAATTTAATATTCAACCCCTTTATTCCAAGTGTTCAGTGCCCTGGTCAGATTAATTGTTGATTTCCTCCATAGATGTCAGATAGAGTATACTGAATTAGACTAAGTAAGCAAGTAGTATTTTATACAGCAGTGTTGAAATGTGCTGTGTTGCAACACTGGTTCGCTCTAGTCCAAACAGCCAATATATTTACTCTGCAGCAGTTAACAATTAAAACAATATATTTCTCTGAACTAGAGAGGTTAATCCCAGTGCTCATTTGAGAGGGCAGTATATTTCTCTGCACAGCTGTGTGTGAGGCTGTTCTGCATATGTGTAAGCACCAGCGATAATAAGGTGTGGGTTATCCTTCAACACTCCAGAGAGACGTGTGTAGGCAGGCAGTTAAAGCCCTCGCTGACAGACGGGAGAATTGACTAGCACTTACTCTGAGATCTGGACTGAGCTTTCATACAGTGCATGTGAATGGGCTTCATGGGTTGTATGCATGTTAGATAATGGATTTGACTGACAGTGATGATTCCAGTGGGGGGTGATTTCTCATTAAGTAGCTGATTTTTCTCTGAATGTAAAAACAATCAAACTGAGATGTTAAATTAAAATGTGGCAGTGCAGGTAAATTGTTCTAGTTTGCAATTAGCATAGCAAAGTAGTCCTAATTTTGGCTGAAAATGTGATTCACAACTGGTGGCTTGTGACTCAAAAATGAAAAAGTCTATGCTAATACTGTCGTGCTTTACCGTCCATATTTGAGGATTTTTCTAACATCAAGGAATCACGGCTCTATTTCATTTCCTTTATCCAGTGTCACTAAGCATGCAGAACTCCCAAAGAGCAGCTTTGGTTTTATCGAGCTCTTTAATCATTCATGCGTTTTATGTTTTGCCAGTTTTGACCTACTGATCTTGAAGGAGGTGGTGCAGAAGATGGCAGGAATTGAGATCACAGATGAAATGACTGTGGAGCAGCTGGAGGCCATGACAGGCGGAGAACAGCTCAAAGCGGAGGTACACCACGCCTTTCAGAAATAGTCGTCGTTTAACAAACGGCTTTTAACATCTTGGCAAATTTATAAAAAATAAAAACTTAAATGATTCAATTGCATAAGTATTCATACCCTTATCTGGGACAGTTGAAATTTAGCTCAGGAGCATTCATATTGCTTGTAGATTAGGGCTGCTCGATTATGGCAAAAATCATAATCGTGATTATTTTGGTCAGTATTGTAATCACGATTATTTAACACGATTATGAGTGGGTCCGGAACTTTACATGATTGATTAATTTAAAGATAGCAATACAATAAAAAAAGATGTAAAATAAACCTGCATAGTTTTCACTGTAAGAATTAAACATGCTTTATTCCTTATAAAAACTACAAAAGTCCCTCCACTACAAAAATAAGTCATTTTGTCTTGTTTTTTGATTAACATTAAGCACAGAGACGGCAGAAGGAATATTACTTGTGGCCGCTTTAAGAGCTGCACGGATCCAATATACTGTTGCACACGTATTTTCATTCTCAACTGTTTACATTTTTTTTTTAGACATAACTGATGGTTTACACAAATAATCACCAAACGCTGAATTTTGACACACATTTGCATGTATTTGACCGTTTAGGTACGCATCTTAAGCTAAACGTTCACTTTACTTGTCCGTGTTCTGCTCCGTCTCTGAGCGCATACACAGAACAGTGCAAATTCTCTTTTGTGCTTTTAAAAACACATCACATAAACATTAATAAATCAAGCACATTCTATTTTATGCAAGTCATGTTACATGATTTTACTTGTTATTCATGTAAAATTGGGCTTTTATAGAGGAGCGAAGGTGCACAAAAGAGGGCGCAATCGGGAGCAATAATTGTATTGATTATTGTATTTTCATAATCGTTTGACGCCAACATCAAAATCGAAACTAATTGCACAGCCCTATTTTAGTTCTTACTACACTTAGAGAGATGGCAAATTCAATTGAATTGGTATGATTTGGAAAGGCACACACATCTTAATGAAAGGTCTAACAGATGCATATCAGACCAAAAAACAATCCCTGGTTTCAATAAACTGTGTGTAGAGCTCAGAAACATGACTGCACCAACCCACACATCTAGGGAAGAGTTTGTGGGAAAAAAATCTGTTGCATTGAAGGTTTGTAGAAGCATGTAGTCTCCATTTACCCTTAATGGAGAAAGTTTGAAACACCTCTCCTCAGTGTAAACGCATCAAAACACACTTGGAATTTGCCAAAAAGCATCTAAAGGACCCTCAGACTGTGAGAAACAAGTGATGAACCTCAATTCCAAGCATCATGTTTGAAGGAAACCAGGCACTTCTTATCACCTGCAGAGCACCATCCCAAAAGTAAAGAGTGCTGGTAGCAGCCTCATGCTGTGGGGCTGTTTTTAAGTGGCAAAGACTGAAGGACTCGTCAGAGTAGAAGTAAAGTTCAGTGCGCCGAAATATCGAGATTTAATGGAAACCCAGTCTAGAGCATTCACCTTCCAACAGGACAATGACTCTAAGCACACAGCAATAGTGGCTTAGAGACAACTCTGTGAATGTCCTTGAGTTGTCCAGCCACAGCCTAAGGCTGAACTCAAATCGGATATTTCTGGAGAAACCTTAAAATATACGTCTGCCCTCATCCAACCTGACAGAGCTCGGGAGGTGAAGAGGTGAGGCGAGGAATGGCAGATAATTGCCAAATGTTAACGTGCACAGCTTGTTGCATCATATCCAAAAAGGTTTGAGGCTGTGAAGGTGCTTCAGCTGAGCACTGAGTTAATATGCAATGTACTTATTTCAGTTTTTTTTAATGAATTTATGAAGTTGTGACAATTCTGTCAATATGGTGTATGGAGTGTAGATTGATGTGGAAAAAAGTCATTTAAAGCAGTTTAACATGAGACAGCAACAACGAAATGTAAAAATAATAAAACAAAGGCGTATGAATACTTTTGCAAGGCACTGTAAGCCCTGTTTATGAATGTATAAATGGGATTGCAATAGATTAGGTTATGCAGCAATGTTTTAGGTGTCGAATACTAGAAGTGTGCTTGTCTATGTATTTTTAAAATGCCACTTGGTTTAATACTTTAAAGCAGAGGTCCCCAAACTTTTTTCTGAGCGGGCCACATAATTTTCTTTTCTTTAATGGGGGGGCCAGGTCAGTTTATAAAAGAAAATTCCATGGGCCGGACTGACTACTAGTATTATTATTATTTGATTATGATTTTACCTGTATTTATTATACATTTTAATGCTAGAATAGTTTATTATTATTTTTATGCACCACACAGACAAATGATAATTTCTTTTCAAAAGATATACAGGTGCATCTCAGTAAATTAGAATGCCATGGAAAAGTTCATTTATTTCAGTAATTCAACTCAAATTGTGAAACTTGTGTATTAAATAAATTGAATGCACACACAGTGAAGTAGTTTAAGTCTCTGGCTCTTTCAATTGTGATGATTTGGCTCACATTTAACAAAAACCCACCAATTCAATATCTCAACTAATTAAAATATGGTGACATGCCAATCAGCTAATCAACTCAAAAGACCTGCAAAGGTTTCCTGAGCTGTCAAAATGGTTTCTCAGTTTGGTTCACTAGGCTACACAATCATAGTGAAGACTGCTGATCTGACAGTTGTCCAGAAGACAATCATTGACACCCTTCACAAGGAGGGTAAGCCACAAACATTCATTGCCAAAGAAGCTGGCTGTTCACAGAGTGCTGTATCCAAGCATGTTAACAAAGTTGAGTGGAAGGAAAAAGTGTGGAAGAAAAAGATGCACAACCAACCGAGAGAACCACAGCCTTGAGAGGCTTGTCAAGCAAATCGATTCAAGAGTTTGGGTGGAATTCACAAGGAATGGACTGAGGCTGGGGTCAAGGCATCAAGAGCCACCACACACAGACGTGTCAAGGAATTTGGCTACAGTTGTTGTATTCCTCTTGTTAAGCCACTTCTGAACCACAGACAACATCATACCTGGGCTAAGGAGAAGAAGAAATGGACTGTTGCCCAGTGGTCCAAAGTCCTCTTTTCAGATGAGTCTGATGAGATTGGTCCACTGTTTATTGAATCACACGTCAAATAATGCCATCACCATTTTCAGCACTTCCACAGACTTTTCAACTGGGAATGGGGCCAATGGTTTCTCAGCTAAAAAACTTTGGGTAACTGGGAGATGAGTGAAGTCTTGCTTTTGCACCTGTCCCACAAGCAGTGCTAGTTTCACCTCAAATGCTATTGAGTCATTTTGCCATCGCTCTAAATTTTCTAGCTGGCTCGCGCATCACCTGTTTGATCGCGGAGACATATTATGTTGAATGTACCATTCTGTTGGTGAATTTAACAAATAATTAGGCTATGTTAATAACTAAGGGAAATTTTAGTTTGAAAGCCAACCTTTATTATCAAATAGCAACATGATATAAGTCAAACATATATTTAAAATTACATTTTCAAAATATGTCTCTGGCTTTGTTCAGACGGCCGGTCCAAATGTGGGGCGCATTCCTTAGTTTGGAGACCCCTGCTTTAAAGGATTAGTTCACTTCCAGAACAAAAATGTACAGATAATGTACTCACCCCCTTGTCATCCAAGATGTTCATGTCTTTCTTCCTTCAGTCATAAAGAATTTTATTTTATTTATTTTTTTTTTTTTTGAGGAAAACATTTCAGGATTTCTCTCCATGTAGTGGATGTTTATGGTGCCCCTGAGTTTGAACTTTCAAAATGCAGTTTAAATGCAGCTTCAAAGAACGAGACAAGACGAGCATTTGAGGTTAAAAAGTATATAAATTGTCAATTTGTTCTGAAAATAACCGATCGTTTCGCTAGATAAGACCCACTTTTTTTTTGGCTGGGATCATTTAGAGCCCTTTAAAGCTGCATTTAAACTGCATTTTGAAAGTTCAAACTCAGGGGCACCATAAACATCCACTACATGGAGAGAAATCCTGAAATGTTTTCATTACGACTGAAGAAAGAAAGACATGAACATGTTGGATGACAAGGGGGTGGGTACATTATCTGTACATTTTTGTTCTGAAAGTGAACTAACCCTTTAAGGCAATTACTTTCTTCCATTTGTAAGAGTGGCCAGATACTGGGGGTCACTGTATCTAGAGCACTGGCACACTTTATTCATAGAGCAGGACCACAGTAGGCGTCTAGCATGTACAGCGTGAGACAATGTGGTGTTAGAATGTTACAGCTAGATGCTTAGCAACAGCCAATCAACGTGCCTCATTCACATGCTTTAGACAGTTCAGACAATTACAGAAACACCACGTTGTATAAACAGTAGTTTTGACATTTGAGTGGAAAAATGAAAAAATGTGGAATTTGAAAAATGTTTGTAAAAACGCCTTTTTTTATATATAGTGTTGATTATTAAAACATTTATTTATTTTCTCTCTCTCTCTCTCTCTCTCTCTCTCTCTCTCTCTCTCTCTATATATATATATATATATATATATATATATATATATATTATAGTTTCAGTTCTTATTTAGTTAAATTATTTATTTTTATTTATTTAAATGTATATATTTAGTTTAATGTTTCAACATTTGAGTGGAAATTTTATTGTTTTTTTATTATTTAGTTTCAATTTTAGCAGTAGATCCTGAATATTAATTTGATGCTTCCTGAAAATGAAAATTCTCACATCGTTAACTCGCCCTCGTATTGTTCCAAAGTTTTATGACTTCTATTTAATCATTATCAAAAGCTGTTTGGCTAGCAACATTGTTTAAAATAGCATCTTTTGTTTTCCACAAGTCACACAGGTTTGAAATTAGGGTGGGGGCGTAAAAGATGACACAAGTTTAATTTCTGGGTGAAATTTTAACAGGATATTTTAGGGAGATAATTGATCTCTTCTGAAACGTAGGTCGTTTTGTAATGCTGAAGTCGAGGCTCCTGTAATGAGATATAGCTAGAGTAAGACGTGAGGTCAAACATGTACCAAGTTTATGCATCGCAGATAGTGTTTGCCTTAACAATGCTTCTTTGAAAACACGGAGGCAATTAAAGTGAGACCACATGGGACAGTAGTTCATAATGAGTCAACTCTGGAGTTACTTCACTTACTGAAGCACAAACTGCTGACTTCCCTATTCACCTGCTCATGACTTTTGACTTGATTATGGCACCTACGTTAAGTCTTGTGCATAGTAACTCTATGATAATGGGTTGATTAACATGTTTCTAATTGTTTGTGTGTAGGGTGGCTACTTTGGACAAATCAGGAACACTAAGAAGTCGTCACAGCGTCTGAAGGATGCTCTTCTGGACCATGAGCTGGCGTTACCGCTGTGTCTCCTGATGGCTCAGCAGAGGAACGGTGTGGTCTTCTCTGAGGGGGGAGAGAAGCATCTTAAGCTCGTGGGAAAGCTTTACGATCAAGTATGTTCAACTAACGAGAGGCTCTTGGTCTCAACATCATGAGGACTCAGATTAATGCAGTCCTCCACTCCCAATCACTGTACTTTCTAAAAAGAGTATAACTGCTAATTAAACATGACAAGCAGCGGAAACTCATGCCGTGGAACCCATAATACGTTTCTTAAAAACTGCTTACTTAGAGTTTGATGCTTGTTTACTTTTCAGACTAGTTAAAATGGTGCCGTGATATAGATAGACAGTCAGACTTTAGGGCTCCTGGAGGGAACGTTCCGGAAGAAACGGCATATAAAATTGGCCATTTTAATGAGGTAAAGGCTGCCAATTAGGAAAGATCCGCCTTTTACATGAGAAAATGTGCTAATGATGTTAATGACTAGGAGACGTTCTTCAGCATGGCATAACCCTTCATCTGTGTCTTTTTGACATCAGAGGCTTTTGAAAGCCTGTCTAAGTCAGCAAACTTTTAAAGGGATGGTGAAAAGTTTCATTTAGCCAAATGGGCATGATTTTTTTTTTTCCTTTGTCGAGCATACGTAATTTACTTGAATGTTCACACTGCTCTTTTATGTACAACAAAAGCATAGTGTCCAGGGGCTGTGAAGCTTCTGAAAGGACAAAAAACTTATGATAGACACCAGTAAAGTACTTTATTATTTCTCATCTACTATAGTCCAAGTCATACTAATAGCTTTTTTGTGGGCAACAGAGATGCATTTCTGTGCATTTCGATCCTTATGAATTTGTATCTTGTAATTTTAAGTTCATATCTTGCAGGGTTTTTTTTTTTTTTACCTTTTTGAATCCTTCATACTTTACCATCTTTTAACAGGCACCTAATTTCATGGACGAAAAGGATCTGTCTGTTCTGCAAAATGCGTATTTTTGTTCAAGACTTTTTGGTACATTCCATTTCATATTCCTTTTAATGCGCAAAATGGCTCAGGGTTTCCGCAGGTTCTTAAAAAGTTTTCGAAAGTCTTAAATTTAGTTGCATCAAATTTAAGGCCGTAAGTCTTAAGTCGTACTCGTAATTTCAAGAGGTCTTAAATTTGGGGACTGGTGATTTTAATTTCACATTTTAGGTGTCTTTTAATTTTGTAAATAATTTCAAACATCAGTTTTCAACATTTTATGTTTGAAATATCAAGGTATTGTTTGTGTTTGTAACTGCAGTTTAAAGCATTTCATGTCTCTCGGAGCCACATTAGGAGGTGTGTAAATGCATCTAAATGTCACTTCATATGCAGCTTCTGTGTTTCCTCTGCATTGCAACAATGAATTTTGTTGATACTGATTTCATTTGCTTGGTAACAGCCCAAATGTAAAAAGTTGACTCTGGATGATGCACACTTTTGGGAAAAAAATGGCTTTATAAAGGTAAACATGTCTATAAAATGTATTGGAAAAGATTACTTTCTATCACTGCTAAATATAAAGAATTAAAAAAAATGCATGAGTCAGCTGTCCACAGTAGTCCTTAAGATAGCAGCGCAATAACACACTCAGCAAAATATTGTCTTATCATTATTGATGTTAAGATTTTTTTTTTTTGTCAGTATCACATTTAGGGGAAATGATGTTATTTAATTAATATAATAATTTATAATAATAATTGTTTCGATTAATACAATCATTCTTTTGAAAAAGGTTTTAAGGGCTGAAATGAAAAAAAAAATATTTTTTTTGTTTTGTTTTGTGAATATTATAGTATTAATTTCATTTGTGCAGGTCTTGAAAAGGTCTTAAAGTCTTACATTTGAGCTTAAAACTCATGCCGAAACCCTGTAGCTAATTTCACTAAATATATTTTGTGATCAAGACCTTTTCGTCCTCAGAATTAGGCAGGTTTCAATGCCTGAAATGGCCATCAAGATCATTGGAAGAAATTCTGGTGATTTAGCAACCGTTTTAGCCGGCTGCCAAGCTCATTTTTTTTTATTAATTTATTTACTTATTATTACTTTATATTATTGCCTGGCTGATGCACCAAAATGATTTCTGAATTCAGCATTCAATATTAAATTGATAATAAATCATGAATTTGTTTTGACTATGCTTTGACGGTGCTGTGATTTGCCGAGGGCAGGCCTGGGAAACATGGAGATTCACACACACATTATATCATTTATAATATATATTATATATTATAATATTTGTATTCTGTGGCAGAAACAGGCTTCCAACATTAAATACAGTTTGGGAAGCTGAGGTTAAAGGAAAAAAAATCTGTCAGTATGGACTTAAATTTTCAACTTGTCTTTACAAAAATCTGTTATGGCTTCAGAAAAGTGAGAGGATACCACACAAGTCTTATTCTCGCTGTTAACAAAGTATTAACATTTAACAACCTTTGCCTCATTCTAAATTTGTAGCTTATTCATAGTTAGTAAGGTAGTTAAGTTTAGGATCAAGGGATCTAAAATATGGTCATGCAGTAAAAGACCATGTTTTCTAAACCGCTAATAAATCTAATCTAACAGCTAATACGTTTCTAATAAATGTCGATTTTTTTTTTTAGTGGACGATTAAAATGTCTCCACGATCTGCTTTTGAAAATGTCGTTGTATCGTGCTACAGCCTGTCTCTGTCTCAATATACTGTACAACACGACATACATTCACTCACCGGACACTGCACTTATTCGCAATCACAAAGGAACATTATTTGCATGTGCTTTAAAGCCTTGCAGGTTAAATAAAGTTATTTCGTCCACGCACTATTCTGGCATGTGCTTCATGAGCACGTAAACCTGAAGAGCGTGCGCTAAAAGCCTATCAAACAGCGCCTGATTACTGGACTAAGCTGTCTTTCACGTCTGATTGGCTAATACTGTCAAAAACACACAAGGATTACATATAAACACAGTTGGTTATGTCAAAAGTTGAGAGAAAAAACGTATGCGCCCAGCTCTTAAAGCAACATAACTAAACATGCTGCCGATTTTCATTAAATGCACAGTTCACCAAAAAAATTACTCGCTCACATGTTGTCCCGAACCTATATCAATGTTTTTCTTGAGCTAAACACAAAGGAATACATTTTGAAGAATGTGGATAACAGTACAGTAGCTGTTCCCCACTCACTTTAATAGTGGGGGGAAAAATACTGGGGACCCTGCAACTGTTTGATTACCCACATCTTCACAAAAAAGTTGTGTTCAACATGTTTTATGCTTTAAAAAAATTGAGAGTGAGAAAATGATGACAGAATTGTTATTTTTGGGTGATGGTAGGCAATCACTCACTGCTCTTGACTGAAGAACTTTAATACAGTTGCCTTAATAAGAGTCGATGTATAATTTATGTATATAGTGTTTTATTTTTATATTTAATTCAATTGCTTGAAAGCTACTGATAAATACACCTACTGTACCTGAAAATTAAAGTTTGTTTTATTTGTATATTATGTGGATTTGTAACATGTAGCCTATCTTAGTTCTTATTTTTGGATGACAAGGATTAAAAAAATGAAAAAGATTTTTATCTACGCTCAATTTTGCGTAAAACCTGCCATTCTTTCTATTTTATATTTTGTTACCATTTAAGGCTTTGGTTTTAAAATACAAAAAAAAATTTAGCTGTGCTGCTCAGATAACTTGAAAATAATAAAACCAACATGACACAGAATCGTGATAAAATCGTGATATTTCTGAAAAAATTTGCATCCATATTAAAATGCATGTTAATAATGTCAATGTCAATGTCAGCTTTATTTATATAGCACCATTAAAACAACAATTGTTGACCAAGGTGCTGAACAAAGTATCAGTCGGTAATACAATAAAAATGACATACATTAATAAAAGCAAATTCTAACATAAGTTACACACTTAAAGGGACGGTTCGGAGTAGAATTGACTTCATTGCTATGCGCTCCGAAGCCCATGTAAATACCCCATCCGAAGTTTTTTTTTTTTACCTTAGTCAAACATTGAGGGAGATATTAGGGAGAGGGAGAGTTTTTCGAATTGCTTGTTACAGGAGTGAATGGTACATGTGATGTATCTCGTAAAGTAATCTTACCAAACTTGTACAGTAGTGTAAATAGGTTATGTACTCACAAAACGCTGCATCGGAACATTTGTAAGTCCACCATGAGTGTTTTAAAAACACGTTTTAGCCGATCCCTACTAGTCTCAAAAACTACAAATGGCGACACGTCGACGTCACTTCCCTGGTTTGAAAAAAGCACGTAAAAGTCCTCCTACAAGTTGACATGCACACAGATGTAGTAGGAGGACTTTTACGTGCTTTTTTCAAACCAGGGAAGTGACGTCGACTTGTAGTTTCTGAGACTAGTAGTTCTCGGGTAAAACGTGTTTTTAAAACACTCATGGTGGACTTACAAATGTTCTGATGCAGCGTTTTGTGAGTACATAACCTATTTACACTACTGTACAAGTTTGGTAAGATTACTTGCACGTTTAGTGGTGCAATTTACGAGATACATCACATGTACCATTCACTCCTGTAACAAGCAATTCGAAAAACTCTAATATCTCCATAAATGTTCGACTAAGGTAAAAATAACTTCGGATGGGGTATTTAGATGGGCTTCGGAGTGCATAGCAATGAAGTCAATTCTACTCCGAGCCATCCCTTTAAGATCACTAAATACACCTGTGAGATTACTGAAATGCCAGAGAGAAAAGATATGTTTTTAGCTTTCCCTTAAACTCAGGTACCGTGGTAGCAGTTCTAATATTAACAGGTAGACTATTCCAGAGTTTTGGCAACGAGTTCTCTAAACTACATTTTTTACACTAATCAGTGTATGATCTCACTGCAGGGAAAAGAGCTGCGTGAGCACTCTGCTAAATCTCTCTTTTTGGGTGAAACGAAGCAATTGAAAAAGTGCTGTTTCTCAAAGCACACCCAACTGAATGATTGAGGTTTAGAAAGTTTTCACAGTTGCTGGTGTGTCAGTTTGGAAGCGACAGTGGCCCGTGTCAGCCATGGGAAGACTCACGTAGGGAGTTGTACAGAACTTCTGTGATTTTCATCCACCCACATACACTGGCAGTTTGCTTTTCATGTTCAGCAGCTGCGTAGCTCAATTACTCACTGGGTAATCCAATTGACTGTTTCCTCTCTCCCCCCGTGTTCTCTAGACATGTCGCAATTCACAGCAGATGGTGCTAAAAACTAACATCATCAGCTCCATTCTGTGTGGGACCGCGAAATGATGCCGCCGGTCGATCCTTTTTGCTTTTATTTTTTTTTCATCTTTTTTCTCTCAATGTCTCAAATTAGAGCCTTTAGCAAATAATTCCCTCTCGCGATGCCAAATTGTCTAAGTAATTGCTCATGGTGTGAATGAGAAACGCGCTTTTTCCTGACATCAGTGGGGAAGCTTTTAATTATTAATTTTGGCTCCTTTTTTTGAAACTCACTTTGCAGGAAGTTGTGCTCCGCTCATTACAATCAGCAGAAATGTGTGGGGCTCCTGTGCCCGGCTATCACCGCCTCTGATGCACCACAGAGATTGATTGACTCATCTCACAGACTAAATATGCATTCAACATGATTGCATGATTTATGCATAAGCACTCTGAAAAATATTAGAACAACTTAATAATTTGTATAAATTTGCCTTATTTTGCATGTTTAATATGTCCTTTGGCACTTAATATATCCTAGTGATTTTAGCTTGGCCAAGCATCACTGTTATTGCTCAGACTTCGGATTAGTGATTTGAACAATCTCCGGACCACAAATATTAAACTTAACTTGTCTTGCGTGGGTTGTGCTATGGACATGAATAAAAAGGCTGAAAAAAGGTGATCAGATTTCTCAACTAGCAGACAACCTAAGATCAGAATATCATAGTCCCATAAGTAGCTGTTTTAAACACATAGCAGCTTCCTGGCATTGTGGCAGATTAACATGGGCAAGAACTACTGATGTTTTCTTCAGAAAATGAAATTAAATGGGTTTTAACTAGGGATGCCCCAAAATGAAAATTCTTAGCCAGAGCCGAACAAAATTACAAACTGGGCCGAAGGTCAATTACCGAACACGAACATTTTTAACGTTCTAGTAGACATTATAGCCTAACAACAAAGCACAATTTAACTTTTAATAAAAATGAATAAGTTAGTAAAATAATATTCTTTGGCCATTTTTAAGACCCCCTTCTTGAATCAGGCATGTGTTTTTAATGTACAAATAAATGCAGCCTTGCTGAGCAGAGGAGAATGTTAGAATAAATGTATTAATAGAGCTGTTGTAATGATTGCTATTATTATTTTTGTCTTTTATTTTACAGAACAACAGTACAATTACAATACTAGCATTTATGAATGTAGACTTTTATTTTGGTGGAAACCCTCAAGACCTCAGTACTACTTTTTGCTGACAGCAGCAGATTTATGAAAGTTTCTCATCATGCAGATTTTCCTCGTGCTTTGGACTTTGAACCCTGGCTAAGGAGCTTGTGCAGCGCTGACAGAATAAATACAATTGGTGCGTGTATTAGACAACATAACATTTATTTACTAATGGTTTAAGGCCATTTGGCGATTTCAGTCATCAACCAGCCCTTTCTCTCCTCATGGACGACATGCGATGCCATACTAAACAGTCTCTCACTGTCGGCTCTTGGAATGATTTTTGCATCTTTAAATGCTTCCACACTGCTGACATGTTCGCTGCAGTAATGTATGCCTCTATTTGATCGCACCATATCAATGTTCGGTATAATTTATTCTGCATTTAAGGTGGGACTTTTTTTTTTTTTTTTTGCTATTTTAAGCTGAGCTTTCCTCCGGTTAAAAGCAGTAATATGTGTTGCTATATTTTTCACCTCATGAACAAAAAATCTAGAAATGCTTGGAATAGCTTAGTTAGCTTCCTCCTAACTATGACTCAAAGCAACTCATGCATTTCTTTAATTTTCTCTCTCACAATGAGAGTTGGAAGAATTGTGAGTGTGACATGTGACAGTGATCCTCAGGAGGCGTTCTGTCAGTCTGAGCTGATTCAAGCATTGAAAGCAAGCCAAACCAATCTCATCTTCCTTTGATGTCCAGTTTTGTTCTCTGGGTAGAGAGAGTATTCTTTGTACAGGTTTAGAGAGGTGTCATCTCTTCCTGTCTATTGCATCTGTTTATGAGGAGGATGCACTGCTTGATTGAGTTGTTACCTTCACATGCCTGGATTTTGGACTTTAGATGAAGTCTGGTCCACATTATTCAATGTCTGGTCTGCAAGGGGTTTTTCACAGATATATTTCTTTTGGAACCTGGATATTTTTTTTTCTCCAATTGATCGGTCAGAGATCATCTGAATGAGATGGTCTAGGTCCAGGGTTCCTACAGGGTTTGGAAAAGTATAGAATTTGATTTAAGTCATTTCCAGGTCTGGAAAAGTATGGAAAAGGAGAGTATGGAGTACAAAAAGTATTTGTGTTTCCAGACTTTTGCCCCTACTTATAGTAAATTAAGAATTTAATAAAAAAAGTGAGTTTTTGTCACAGCTGTTTAGTGATTATTTAGTGATTTTCAAATATGCACTTTTCATTATGCAAAATGCAGGTTATAAGCATTTGGGGTTTCTTCTTACAAAATTTCTTAGCACCGTATGACATGGCCTCAAGGACCTTTGCAAAAAAAAAAAATATATATATACAGACTTTTTTGTGCGCACAAGAACATTAAACTTAGAATATAGGACAATGCACACTGATCCACCTATTGTGCCATCAGCCCTTTTTCGAGTTGTGGTTTCTTGGCCTCCACATAGTATGTGTTAAAGAGACCTGAGGCTTTGAAATATCAAATACTGCTCTAATGAAAGCCAAATCTTAAACCGTTTTTTTAAACATATAAAACTACAAATTGTAATGCGTATGCATGCAACAAAAAAGTGCACAAAAATGTATTTTGTGCATGTAAAAGTTCTTTATTTTATTTTTTTTATTTTAGGGTCTCTGTATGTTGTCATGTTCAGTGCAAAAAAAAAAAATGCGAATACCAAAAAAGGTTACAATTATCAATGTAATCAATTAACTGCGCAAGTAAGGTGATAACTGTTAGTTAAATCGTTTTTTACCCTATTCCCCTGCAGTGTCTTGCCTTAAATATGATCTGAGAATCTACTGAAAGGTTTGGAAATTTGAGTCTGGAAAAGTGTGGAATTTTAAAAAAGGAAAATGTGTAGGAACCCTGTAGGTCTGTTTGAAAACGAACTCTGAAATGGTAGAGTGGGGGTGGGAAAGCAATCTGACCCAACAGACCAGCTAACCAAGCTGTACATAATTCATAATGGGGAATGTGTTACGTAAAAAGCAGCAGTGTCTGATTCTGTGGGTGAGCACATTAGTATCTCAGCTGAAAACCAAAGAGCACCTTAAAATGTCATTGATCTTCTCCAAAATGCTGCCGTGCCTTGCAGGGAAGCTGGTGTGCATAGCTAACTTGTTAATTCATCTTGATGGATGGTGCTATGAGTGCACTCTTGGAACGTTAACAGGTGCTCTCTGATCAACGAGAAGACACATTTACTCACATCTGACTTGCATGCACACATTTTGCAACATTGCAAATGCAACTATTTAAGCTCCTGTTTCTCAACAAAGCAAATTATCTGCAGGTCTAAAAATATACTTAGACAGGAAGGGGCTGACGGCATGTAAAAAAGCCAACCTTGGATAAGGGCTGGGTGTAAATATTGACATAATGAACCTTAATATTGATTCTTAAAAGCCCAAGATCAATGTTACTTTATTTCCTGCTCTACTTTTCAGTGTCACCGCACTACTCCTGCTGAATGAACAAGTGAATCTCATGAACCGCCACTTTTTTCAGAATCGGAAACATGCAGCTGAAGCACATGAGCAGCTCTTTTGAACAGGTCCTTCCAGTGAATAATTAAAAAAAGTGATTGTCTGAATTGAATTTAAATTGAAAAATATGCTTAGAAATTGAAGTGAGCTAGTGATTCAGAATCAATACCCAGCTCTGGAACGGTAGGCCATTTTACATAAATCTGAAATCAAATTTGACTCTTAAGGGCAAGACTAAATCTACATGATTGCTCACGCTCGACTAATGGTCTCAAAAATCATGTCATAAATTAAATGTCATGAACCTTGACTAAATGCTTGACTGATAGCAGCAAATGTGTTTTGTTTTTTGCCAAACTTATAAATAGCAATGCATTCTGACTTTCAGAAATGAAAGCCTGCTCTTCAAACATTTTGCATTACTGTTCTCCAGATGGTCCTTGAGCATGTAGACTAAACGTTGAGTCAATCCTCTTTTTCCTTCATCTTCTCTGAACTGCTGTACGAGACACTGACATATGTTGCACACTGCAGTCTGTTGTTTGTACATTTGCTGTCTTTAACTTTGTCTGGCATTAAAACATCTGTCCGGGAACATTTAGGTAGTTGACCCAGTGGTCAGGCCGTACCTCCCTCTCCTCCACCAGCTTCCTCTGGAAAACCTCTCCCCAGTGTCTCGCTCCCACTAAATTGCTTTACTGTGCATCCCATCGATTCCGATGGCGAGCCTGTGATGAATGGCTTTAATAAAGCGAGGTGCAGTTCCCCAAATAAATGAGCGACCTGAGGATTTATTAAGAGCATCTGCATTTGGCTGGGACAGAAACGTGGACCAGAGGCAGAGACGTGTTTAATGATGAATGCTTCTCTTTCTGCTTCCTCCCCAAAGTGTCACGACACGCTTGTACAGTTTGGTGGTTTCTTGGCATCTAACCTCAGTACAGAAGACTACATCAAAAGGGTGCCGTCAGTCGATGTCCTCTGCAACCAGTTCCACACGCCACACGACGCCGCCTTCTTCCTGTCTCGGCCCATGTATGCCCATCAGATTCTGGTGAGTGTTCAAAACTAACTTTCTCACACCCTTTTTAGCTCCTAAGCCTCCTTTGTCTAAAATAATATCTGAAGGCCCTCTGATCTAAACTGATGAGGGTTCGTACAAGGTGCTTCAAAGACTTGAATTTGAGTTTTGAAATGTAAGGCCTGAAAAAACCCTTGAAAATAGCAGTATTCCTAAAGAGGTACTTGAAAAGTGCTTGAGTTATTGAAAGACAATTGAAACTATGAAATGAGTCTTTAATTTTAAATTAAGTACATATCTTTTCAAGCAATTCAAAAAATCTTACCTTTTTCGCTTATTTCACTTAAAGGAGTAGTTTACTGTCAGATCAAAAATGTACAGATAATGTACCCACCCCCTTGTCATCCAAGATGTTCATGTCTTTCTTTCTTCAGTCGTAAGGAAATTGTTTTTTGAGTAAAACATTTCAGGATTTCTCTACATATAATGGACTTCTATGGTGCCCCCGAGTTTGAACTGCCAAAATGCAGCTTCAAATGGCTCTAAATGATCCCAGCCGAGGAAGAAGAGTCTTATCTAGCAAAACGATGGGTTATTTTCTAAAAACATTTACAACTTGTATACTTTTTCATCTCAAATGCTCTTCTTGCCAAGCTAGACAAGACGAGCATTTGACATTAAAAAGTGTCAATCGTAATTTTTTTTTTTTTTAAATAGCCCATTGTTTTGCTAGATAAGACCCTTTTTTCCTCTGCTGTGATCGTTTAGAGCCCTTTGAAGCTGCATTTTGGAAGTTCAAACTCGGGGGCACCATAGAAGTCCATTATATGGAGAGATGTTTTCCTCAAAAAACATAATTTCTTTACGACTGAAGAAAGAATAACATGAGCATCTTGGATGTCAAGGGGGTTGAGTACATTATCTGTACATTTTTGTTTTGAAAGTGAACTACTCCTTTAATGTGAACAGAGGTGAACCAAATCATTTGAGTCATTTATGCTGGAACCGTTCAGATTGATTCAAACTCATGACTTCGATCATTCATTTCAAGCAATTCACTTGCAAAAACCAGATCAAATTAAAAAAGCCATTCATTCTTGAATTTCAACATCGCTTGTGACTATTTTAAAAAACATGTAGTGATGGGAGCTTTTCAAAACTCTGAATCATTTAAATCACAAAATGATTCGCTATTTCAAAACGCTCTAATCGAATTATGTGGCGCAGATCATTTTTCAGATCGGGACTTCAAATCATGTATTGTGAATCATTTGATTTAGATTGGAACTTTGCATATCACAAATAATTTGATTCAAGTCGGCACTTTGGAGCATACATTGTGAATCATTTGATTTAGATCGGATTGGAACTTCAGAGCAAATTATTTGATTCAGATCGGGACTTCGGAGCAGGTTTGCAAATTTTTAGCTTTTGATTGAAACTTCGGAGAGCAAATCACTTGATTCAGATCAAAACTTGGATGCAGGTTTGTGAATCTTTTGCTTTAGATCGGAACTTCAGAGAGCAAATCATTTGATTCAGATCGGGACTTTGGTGTGGGTTTGTGAATATTTTCCATTGGACTTAAACTTCGGAGAGCAAATCATTTGATTCAGATTAAGACTTTGGTGGGGGTTATCAAAAAAGTAGTGCTTAAAGGATAACTATTGCCAAAATGTAACTTGGGCTGTTTTTTTTTTTTACTGTAAACGAGACAAACTTATATCTAAAAGCATAATTACGACAAACGAGCCGTTTTTGAGATTGACCGTGATTTTGTTTTGTGGTCAATGGCCGGTGAATGGGAGTACTAGGGGCATACATTTGAGCGCATCAAAATCGATATTTTTACAACACTAAGAAGGCTCGACACACCATGAAACTTTGCTCAAAGTATCACCTGGGTCTCTACACATGAACTCCAGCATTGAGAACATTGTGTACACAGAGTTTACTAAAAAGAAAGGTTTTGAACAACTCACTTTCACTGTTTGAGTTTCCGCTCGTCTTGCCAGTCAAGAAGTGTCGATCTCCGAATGCGAGGATGGATAGCTCCTAAAGCATATTTCCATATAAATGCACGGCTAATTCATTGTTTTGTCGCAAGTGAAAAACAATATTAACCTTCTAGTTGTAAAAAGAGCCTCATATAAGCCTAATATTTCGTCCTATGGAGTCCATTCATTCGCATTCAGAGATGGACACTTCTTGACTGGCAAGACGGCCGCGAGCGGAAACTCAAACAGTGAAAGTGAGTTGTTCAAAACCTTTCTTTTTAGTAAACTCTGTGTGCACAATGTTCTCAATGCTGGAGTTCATGTGTAGAGACCCAGGTGATACTTTGAGCAAAGTTTCATGGTGTGTCAAGCCTTCTTAGTGTTGGAAAAATATTGATTTTGATGCGCTCAAAGTTATGCCCCTAGTACTCCCATTCACCGGCCATTGACCACAAAACAAAATCACGGTCAATCTCAAAAACGGCTCGTTTGTCGTAATTATGCTTTTAGATATGAGTTTGTCTCGTTTACAGTAAAAAAAAAAAAAAAAAAAAAAAAAAAAAAAAAAAAACAGCCCAGGTTGTATTTTGGCAATAGTTATCCTTGAAAGTCCTGGAATTTAATTTTACAGTATCTGTACGAACCCTGTGTTATGTACCTCTGGTACTTCTGTTGAAATAGAAGTAAACAAACTCAAGAAATAAAAAGTACTAAGACTTACTGGGACCAATTGTAAGTTTGTTGAATCCCCCTGATTGAACATAAAAAGCATTTTAGCACTTTTAGATTTTAACTTTGTAAATTAAAAATTCAGTTTGCATACTTGTTTGCTGTTATTTAGTGGCATAAATAGTGACTATTGTGTTTACACTGAAAATTCCAAAAAGAAAAAGCACTTCAGATCCACAGATGAAACCTCATGCAATTATCTGTCCAAGCTTTAATAGTGTAGTAGAAGGAGAGTGGATATCAGACGCTGATGCTGGAAGACAGAACCTTAAAAAGATCATAAACTACACAGTGTGGAGTTAATGGTGTATTGTGTGCCAGTTGGGACACAGCTTATGTATATTCAACAGATTCTGGCTGGTGATTTGTGATGCAGTACACTGGGATTGTTTTTATCTGTATTTTGTATACATTCATGAGGGTTGTTGAAATTAATCGTTGCATCGGTGCATTGTGATGCAGATGTGGATTAGTGTAAATGTAGCCTATTAAAGCTGCCACTGTCTATGATCTCATCATAAAAAAACAATAACTATGATTGTAAACTTTAGGATACTTAAAGCACACTCAGATTCTGAAAGTACTTTTTGTATATCATTTGTAATTGTCTTTCCCCCTCTTGTATGTTTTGAAGCTATATTTACTTGGTTTAATTCCTAACATTTATTTTGATTTAAATTTTAATTTGTAGTTATTTTTAAAAGAAGCCTGCTTATATAATTAAATAAAAATGCACAAAATACATTTGATATAATCGTGATGCTTTGTGATATCGAATCAAATCGAATCATTGACATAATCAGAATTGATTTGAATCGTGAAACCAGTGCCGATTCACACCCCTGACATTTAGTACCAGTTCAAAGCCTAGTGTCACCAATGCAAATGTCCAGCACAAAAATGTTTCCAGTTTTCGCACATCAATTTGTCTGTTCAGGCTGATGCTAAATAAATAAATAAATAAAGGAAGACAGGCTGAATGAATGATAATGGGCGGTGCATATAGAAAACCTGAAATACCCTGGTTACTCTCGGACACAAAGCACTGCACGTCTTTCCATTTCTTTGCTATAGTTGAGTTTAGCCAGTTCCAGATTCATCTTCTGGCATTCACTGATGCATAGAAAAATAGTCCAATTTTACTAGTGACCTAATGGAAATACAGAAAGTATGTTTTTAAACAACCTTTTGCAAAGGCTCATCACACCCTTACGATTGCTTATATCCTTACAAAATCACCTTTATTTTTCTGATGCTTGACCATTAGGAACTAACCTGTGGCAAAAAGTTTATCTTACCTGCTGAGAAGAAAATCCACAAGTTCGGTGTCTTGATTGAAACCCAAACACTCTATTAAAAAATGCAATCTTTTAAAAACGCTGCCAACATTCACTCTTGTCTCTGCATATTTTGGCAAGTCTTCAAATTTTGGCTTAAATGTCTGTAATTGAAATTTTTGTACTGGACAGGGTTCATACAAGGTGCTTAAAGAGCTTGAAGTACTTGAATTGGTCTTTTTGATATTTACGGTCTGGAAAACCCTTAAGGATAGCAATATTCCTGAAGAGGCACTTGAAAAGTACTTGCATTAATAAAAGACAATGTATCTATAAAATAAGTGTTTCATTTTTTTTCAATAAGCACATATCTTTTCATGCAATTCAGAAAACATACATTTTCCTCTTATTTCAGTTCATGTCATAAAACTAAACCAGTAGTAGTAGTGACAGTGTCGTGTAATCATGGCTAAAGACACGAAAAGAGGAACAGATGAACCAAATCCTTTGAGTCATTTATGCTAAAACCGCTCCATTTGATTCAAACTTATGACTTTGATTATTAATTTTAATCACCAGCCATTCCTTTTCATATTTCAACGTCACTTGGAATTATTTTAAAATACACGTATTGATGGGTAAAAACTACACTATCTGTACAAGCCGTGATTGGTCAGCTAAGTGGGAACAGGCCCTTAGCACTAGTGGTTGTAGCACAGTTTGATTTTAGCATGGCTGCTAAGCTGATGGTTCAATAATTCAAGCGCAAAAATACCTTGAAAATCAGCCACAAACAAAATCATGCGTGACCGTGGATGATTTTTGTGCATTTAAGGATTGTTTTATCTGTAAATGGATGCATGCAGACTTAAAATGATCCAAACTGAGCCGGAAAAAGGCATGATTAGTGCAACAATTGCTGTAAGATGATAACAGTTGAAACCTGAGGAGTCTTCAGTAGTGGTTGAAATTGCAAAGTGTCCAATAATGCAATATTACCATAGTGCTTCAATACAACTCTTGCATTACAGTAAAGTGTGATTTATTTGTTGTATTTTGCAGTATTATAACTTCAATATGATACTGGCTGCCTAATGAATATTTCATACAGAGCTCATTTTGTGTTTTCCCTCAACGTCAGACCCCCGCTCACAGCTCTCCAGGGCGGTGTAAAGTTAACCCCATCTCTCTTCACCTCTAACAAGATTTACGCCCCCTAATTCCACGTGCAGGCCTCTGCGTGCGCTCCTCTTCAGGCCTGTTTGTTGTGCTTGAGTGAATTATAAAACTTGCCTGCTGTCTTTGTGTTCCCATCAGTCCAAGTATGACGAATTGAAAAAGGCAGAGAAGGGCAACAGGCAGCAGCAGAAGGTCCACAAGTACATCGCAGCCTGCGAGCAGGTTATGACCCCCATTCACGAGGCTGTCGTGTCTCTTCACTTGCCCAAAGTGTGGGATGATCTTCGACCTCAGTTCTACGCCACCTTCTGGTCCCTCACCATGTACGACCTGGCGGTACCGCACAACGCCTACGACCGGGAGGTCAACAAGCTGAAGATTCAGATCAAGGCTATCGATGAAAACACAGAGATGGTGAGACGCTTGAAACACCTTGAACTGAAAACTAAGCCTATTGTTGTTCAAAACGAATCAAGCAGACATTTTCACTAGAGTAGGACAATCAGTTACTGTGCTTGCATTATTACTCAATGGTAATATAATTTTTTTTAAAGGTAATAAAGGATTAGTTCACTTCCAGAGCAAATTTACAGATAGTGTACTCACCCCCTTGTCATCCAAGATGTTCATGTCTTTCTTTCTTCAGTCGTAAAGGAAAACATTTCTGGATTTTTCTCCATATAGTGGACTTCTATGAAGTTTGAACGAGTTTGAACTTCCAAAATGCAGTTTAGACGCAGCTTCAAAGGGCTCTAAATAACCTCAGCCGAAGAAGAAGACAGTGAAATAAATTGACAGTTTATATACTTTTTAAACTCAAATTCTCATCTCTGCGATGCGCATGTATAGTCTGTGAGGTCCGGGTTAGGGTATGTCGAAAAACTCCCATCTCGTTTTCTTCCCCAACTTCAAAATCGTTCTACAACACTGTTTTAACTTTTTTTGGTGAAGGGCGTTTGATCTACTTCGTATGTTCACTTTGAAAACACATGGTTGGTACTTCTGCAGCAATGTAGGGCGATTTTGAAGTTGGGAAAGAAAACAAGATAGGGGTTTTTCAACATACCCTAACTGTCTTGACGCTTATCACACAGACTACGCGTGCGCATCGCAGAGACAAGACAAGGTGAGCATTTGAGGTTAAGAAGTATATAAATTGTCAATTTGTTTCGAAATTTACCGATTGTTTTGCTAGATAAGACTCTTCTTCCTCGGCTGGGATCGTTTAGAACCCTTTGAAACTGCATTTAAACCGCATTTTGGAAGTTCAAACTTGGGTTAGGGTTACATATCCACTATATGGAGAGACATCCTGAAATGTTTTTATCAAAAAAAAACAATTTCTTTACGACTGAAGAAAGAAAGGGGGTAAGTACGTTATTTGTGAACTTTTGTTCTGAAAGTGAACTAATCCTTTAAATTTAGGGTTGGAGGAGGTGGAAAATTTCAAAACTCCAATATTTTGGAAAATGTATTGGATTTTTTTTGGAAACTTTCCAAAAATACTACTAATTTTTAGAAACTTTTGCAACCCTAAATACTTACTTAAAATAAAAGTTCACTTCCAGAACAAAAATTTGTCATCCAAGATGTTAATTTTTTTTATTCAGTCTTAAAGAAATACTTTTTTGAGGCAAACAGGATTTCTCTCCATATAGTGGACTTCTATGGTGCCCCAGAGTTTGAACTTCCAAAATGCAGTTTAAAGGCAGCTTCAAAGGCCTCTAAACGAACCCAACTAAGGAAGAAGGGTCTTATCTAGCGAATTTACAATTTATATACTTTTTAACCTCAAATGACAGTCTTGTCTAGCTCTGTGTGTATTGTGTATTCCGGGTCAAAAACAGTTAGGTTATATCGAAAAACTTTCATCTCATTTTCTCCTCCAACTTCAAAATTGTCCTACAGCGCTGCAGAAGTACCAACCCAGTGTTTACAAAGTGAACATGCAAGGACAGTCAAACAACCTTTACAAAAAAAGGTAAAACAAATATAGGACGATTTTGAAGTTGGTGGAGAAAATGAGATTGGAGTTTCTCGACATACCCTAACCTGAACTGGAATACACAAAGCTAGTTGACTGTCCTTGCATGTTCACTTTGTAAACACTGGGTTGGTACTTCTGCAGCGCTGTAGGACAATTTTGAAGTTGGAGGAGAAAATGAGATGAAAGTTTTTCGATATAACCTAACTGTTTTTGACCCGGAATACACAATACACACAGAGCTAGACAAGACTGTCATTTGAGGTTAAAAAGTATATAAATTGTAAATTCGCTAGATAAGACCCTTCTTCCTTAGTTGGGTTCGTTTAGAGCCCTTTGAAGCTGCATTTAAACTGCATTTTGGAAGTTCAAACTCATGGGCACCATAGAAGTCCACTATATGGAGAGAAATCCTGAAATGTTTTCCTTTAAAAAACATTATTTCTTTACGACTGAAGAAAGACGGACATGAACACCTTGGATGACAAGAGGGTGAATAAATTATCAGGAAATGTTGTTCTGGAAGTGAACTTTTCCTTTGAAAGTTGAAAAAAAAAAACTGAAAGCAGTTTATACTTAAAATACTTGATGACTGCTTGCATTTAATTTTTATATTAATATTTAAATAGACTTTTAAATATCTCTGTTCAGTATGTAGTTTCACTAAAATTAGCATCAGCTTCTGAAACTGGTAATTCTACTAACAGCCTGTATCGGCTGGAATAATGATGCTGCTATGAAGCTGGAGTTTGTCATAATAAACAGCTCATGAAAGCTCTTTTATGCTCTCAGTGTGAAGTATGCAGTCACATTGACCCCATGATCTGCCCACACTACATTTGGTTGCTCCTCATAATAATAGTTTTAAAGCCTCTCTTCATCGATAATGCTCCCAGCCACATATCAGAGGTTTTGTGAAATGTTCTGCTCCATATACGATTTAAAGGTTTTATAGAGAACAGCTCAGTGTTTCATACAGGGTTATGTTTTGCAGTGGGGCATGAACCTTACAAATTGGCATTTTCAACAATGCCTTGTGAAAGTACACACAAAAGTAACGGTTCTTGAGCCTTTTCAAGTCATATATTAGTTTTTGGTTCAGTGAGTCTGGTAACTCTGATTTAATGAGTGCAGCTCTCAACAATGAGTACTTTAAACTTGAAAACCTTGAACCTATTTAAAAAAGTGTTTTTGTATTTGCCAAAAAAAAAATTGACAAGTTTGGCTGTGTCAGATAATGAATAACATTATTTTAGTGACAGGCAACAACAGTGTTTAAGACTTGCACAAATCAACCTTCACATCTTAATCTCAAATCTTATCCAAAATATGAAGTTGTTTTGCCTCAAGGCTGTGTTTTCAAATGTGTCACTGTTGAATGTCAGTGCAGAACACATAGCAGTGTCATACAGACTCTTCTGTAGTTCATGAAATGCTCTTCTCTATTGCAGCCCCTCAACAAAAAGAAGAAAGAGAAAGAACGATGCACAGCGCTGCAGGACAAGCTGCAGGAAGAGGAGAAGAAACAGCTGGAGCATGTGCAGAGAGTTCTGCACCGCCTCAAACTGGAGAAAGACAACTGGTTACTTGCCAGTGAGTCCTCAGATAACTCTCTCAGGATCTCTCCGGTGCTCAAAGGCTCTTCGCGTCTCACTCACCCCCGTATTCTCTCTATTCTCAGAATCCACTAAGAATGAAACCATCACTAAGTTCCTGCAGCTCTGCATCTTCCCCCGCTGCGTCTTCTCAGCCATTGATGCCGTTTACTGCGCTCGCTTCGTGGAGCTGGTACACCAGCAGAAGACGCCCAACTTCTGCACTCTGCTCTGCTACGACAGAGTGAGTTCATTGCCGTATGCTGTACCATTACAGGCACTTTCAACAAATGGCCTACAAAATAATGTCTCCTTCGGAACAGTAGAAAAGCGCAAATTCTATGTTTTATAGAACGAGAACTTAAAACCATCATAAATGTGATATGAAACTTATCTGGTATTAAATGACAAACATTTTTACAGCAACACAGAAATAATTGAATACAATTCAAGTGATTGTATGCATTTGTTAATTGATTGTATTCATAAATGCTGCTCATTCAAACCTACTACATTGCCGCTCAAAAGTTTGCGATCAGTAAGATTTTTAATGCTTTTTTAGGGACTTTTCTGCTCATCAAAATATAATACATTTTATTATATAATAAGTTAGATTTTAATTTAATTAAAATAGAAAACCACTACTTTAAATTGCATTAACATTTCACAATACTATTTTTTTTTTCTCTATATTTAAAAAAAAAAAATCTTTGATTTCCGCTTCTTCGATTTCTTCCATTGCTTCGGTCTCTTCGACTTCTTTGACATCTATGGTTTCTTCCTAGGTTTTTCTTCCATGGTTTCTGACTAGGTTTTAACTTCTACTTCGATTTTGTCTTCGACTTCTGCTTCTTTGACTTCTTCTATGGCTTCTGCCTCTTCGCATGTTTCTTCGACTTCTACATCTTCAACTTCTATGGCTTCTGCCTCTTCGACTTTTTCATCAACTTCTATGGCTTCTGCATCTTTGACTTTTTCTTTGACTTCTATGGCTTCTGCCTCTTAGACTTTTTCTTCAATTTCTTCTTTCACTTCTGCCTCTTCGACTTCTATGGCTTCTGCATCTTTGACTTTTTCTTCAATTTCTTCTTTCACTTCTGCCTCTTCGACTTCTATGGCTTCTGCATCTTCAACTTTTTCTTCGACTTCTATGGCTTCTGCCTCTTCAACTTTTTCTTCGACTTCTATGGCTTCTGCCTCTTTGACTTTTTCTTCAATTTCTTCTTTCACTTCTGCCTCTTCGACTTCTATGGCTTCTGCCTCTTCAACTTTTTCTTCGACTTCTATGGCTTCTGCCTCTTTGACTTTTTCTTCAATTTCTTCTTTCACTTCTGCCTCTTCGACTTCTATGGCTTCTGCCTCTTCAACTTTTTCTTCGACTTCTATGGCTTCTGCCTCTTTGACTTTTTCTTCAATTTCTTCTTTCACTTCTGCCTCTTCGACTTCTATGGCTTCTGCATCTTCAACTTTTTCTTCGACTTCTATGGCTTCTGCCTCTTCAACTTTTTCTTCGACTTCTATGGCTTCTGCCTCTTTGACTTTTTCTTCAATTTCTTCTTTCACTTCTGCCTCTTTGACTTTTTCTTCGACTTCTATGGCTTCTGCCTCTTCAACTTTTTCTTCGACTTCTATGGCTTCTGCCTCTTTGACTTTTTCTTCGACTTCTATGGCTTCTGCCTCTTCAACTTTTTCTTCGACTTCTATGGCTTCTGCCTCTTCAACTTTTTCTTCGACTTCTATGGCTTCTGCCTCTTCAACTTTTTCTTCGACTTCTATGGCTTCTGCCTCTTCAACTTTTTCTTCGACTTCTATGGCTTCTGCCTCTTTAACTTTTTCTTCGACTTCTATGGCTTCTGCCTCTTTGACTTTTTCTTCGACTTCTATGGCTTCTGCCTCTTTGACTTTTTCTTCAATTTCTTCTTTCACTTCTGCCTCTTCGACTTCTATGGCTTCTGCCTCTTCAACTTTTTCTTCGACTTCTATGGCTTCTGCCTCTTTGACTTTTTCTTCAATTTCTTCTTTCACTTCTGCCTCTTCGACTTCTATGGCTTCTGCCTCTTCAACTTTTTCTTCGACTTCTATGGCTTCTGCCTCTTTGACTTTTTCTTCGACTTCTATGGCTTCTGCCTCTTCAACTTTTTCTTCGGCTTCTATGGCTTCTGCCTCTTCGACTTTTTCTTCGACTTCTATGGCTTCTGCCTCTTTGACTTTTTCTTCGACTTCTATGGCTTCTGCCTCTTCGACTTTTTCTTCGACTTCTATGGCTTCTGCCTCTTCAACTTTTTGTTCGACTTCTATGGCTTCTGCCTCTTCAACTTTTTCTTCGACTTCTATGGCTTCTGCCTCTTTGACTTTTTGTTCGACTTCTATGGCTTCTGCCTCTTTGACTTTTTGTTCGACTTCTATGGCTTCTGCCTCTTCAACTTTTTCTTCGACTTCTATGGCTTCTGCATCTTCAACTTTTTCTTCGACTTCTATGGCTTCCGCCTCTTCAACTTTTTCTTCGACTTCTATGGCTTCTGCATCTTCAACTTTTTCTTCGACTTCTATGGCTTCTGCATCTTTGACTTTTTCTTCGATTTCTTCTTTCTCTTCTGCCTCTGACTTTTTCTTAAAAATATAGAAAATATCTTTAAAAAAAGAATGGTATTGTGAAATGTTAGTGCAATTTAAAGTAGTTGTTTTCTATTTTAATTACTTTAAAATAAAATGTATTCCTGTAATGCAAGGCATCATTATCCCAGTCTTCTTTGATGAATAAAACTTTAAAAAGAACAGCATTTCTTTAAAGTAGAAAACGTTTGTAGCAAACACCTTGTTCAAAGTTTGGGGTCAATAAATTGTTTTTGTCTTTCTCTCTTTGGAAGAAGTTAATACTTTAATTCGGGAAGGATGTGTTAAATTGATAAAAAGTGATATAGACTTTGAATAAATGCTGTTCTTTTTAACTTTTTATTCATCAAAGAATCCTGAAAAAAGTATTACATGTTCCAAAAAATATTAAGCAGCACAACTGTTTCCAACACTGATAATTAAAGTAATAAATCAGTATATTCATAATATTACTTTTTTTCTGTATTTTTGGTCAAATAAATGGAACTTTGATGAGCATAAGAGCCTAAAAACATAATCTTACTGATCCCAAACTTTTGAGCAGCAGTGTATATTTATCTTCATGTGGGAAACATGGTTTTAAATAATTAAACCAAAATTTCTTCCAAACTATTTAGTCCCTAATGAGTAACAACATAATTTAGACTCAATCTGCAACCCTGTTATCATTCTGGTGTATTTTCATTTGATTGAATGCTTTATTCCAGACTTTAATTGTGTCTGTTTATAATGTTAATTGCTTAGAAAAATAATGAAATCAACAAATCAGGTTTTTAAACTGTGCTCTGATTATGTCCCAGATTTCAGTAACAAGGTTGCAAAAATGTGCAAATCTCACTTTATGTAGGAGTTTCAGTGCCTCTTTGCTAATCTCTTGATGGAAAGTGCTATCGCAGGGCTGTTAATGGCTTGTTTGCCTTGTGTTTATGTGCCAGTGGCTATAGTCAAAGAGCCACAAGCTTATCTAGGATTCTGTTTGTTAATGTGTTGCTCTCTTGTGCTTTTATCTGAATGTTTGAAGTATTTCCATTATGGTGATTAGAGAATGGTGGGGTCTGTGTTTAATGACCGCAGTAGTTCTCTCTCATCCTACTCAACCTTCTCGTTCTGTTTCTATCCACGCTCATCTAGGTGTTCTCTGATATCATCTACACGGTAGCGAGCTGCACAGAGAACGAGTCTCGTCGCTACGGCCGTTTTCTCTGCTGCATGTTGGAGACTGTGACTCGATGGCACAGCGACAGAGCCGTCTATGAGAAGGTATAGTGTGTTTCAGCACTGACGCTCAGACTCTGGTTAATTTATTCTGTCAGTGCTGTCTCTAGCGCGTTCTAGTCACGACTAAATTGGTATCTGTGAAAATGAGTTGGCAGTGCGTCCTTTCCCTGAAGGATCAGAGTGTTTAATTCTTCATTAGGAGCAAACTGATCTTCAAAGTTAAATCATCTTCTGTTTTAACATTTCTAATAGACTTTTATTATGTAACAACTTAAAATAGTTTCTCCCTATATATTTTGAGTTTTAGGTTAAACATGCCTGCTGTTATTGCCTTGTCTTATTTGTTTCTGGTTTCTTCACTAGGAGTGTGGAAATTATCCTGGGTTCCTGACTATTTTCCGAGCCAGTGGTTTTGACGGAGGGAACAAAGCCGATCAGCTGGACTATGAGAATTTCCGGCATGTTGTCCACAAATGGCATTACAAGTTGACTAAAGTTAGTATTGTATTGATTGATTGAAAAATTTTCAACTATTCAGCTTTCTTGCTTTAGCTTCTATTTAATAGAATTATAATTGATGATTATTGTAAATTATAGTGATTTTAAATGATTTCTAGTATGTGTCTTACAATTTTGATAGCTTGAGAAATGATGTGGTGATTAATGAACCAAATGAATCGCAAATTAATTGCACATCAGTTTTGACTGAGAAAGTATCACCCAACAGATAATTTAAGACATCTGTGACCCTGGACCACAAAACCAGTTTTAAGTAGCATGAGTATATTTGTAGCAATAGCTAAAAATACATTATATGGGTCAAGTTATTGATTATTGATGTCAAAAATCATTAGGATATTGAGTAAAGATTATGTTCCATGAAGATATTTTGTAAATTTTCTAGTGTGAATACATCAAAACTTGATTTTTGATTAGTAATATGCAATGCTAAGAACTTCATTTGGACAACTTTAAAGGCGATTTTCTTAGTATTTTGATATTTTGCACAATAGCTGTATCTTGGCCAAATAGTGTCCTATTCTAACAAAACATAAATTAAAAAATTAATAATAAATTATTTCCGATGTTTCATTAAACTTAATTAAAACAAAAAAAAATTACTCTTATGACTGGTTTTGTAATCCAGGGTCACATTTAGAACTTACAAAGTAGCTTTCAATATAAATGTTTTGATTTAACATTAAATAAACAAACACATACATATATACATGATTTTTAAAGAATTACCTGTTAGTAGGTGGTGGCAAGTCATTGTCTATAAGTGAGGCCTTCAGTTGTTCAGCTTCATTCAGGAACAAAGCAATTGACGGTCTCGCGATTCCTTAAGAACCAGATTTATTCAGTAATGAGACGCTGTGTTGCTTGGACACACAACAATTCTGCTGTGAATTAGTTTGGAACTATTTTCGTTTAAGAAATTGAGCAAAACAGACAATTGACAATTATGGTCTAAAAATCAAAGTGCCCCTATTATGGATTATGACAGGTTCATATTTTGGTTTTGGGAGTCCCCAACAAAAGGTTGACATGCATGCAAGGTAAAAAAAAAAAAAAAAACACTTTCATTGTCTTTTAATATGCATTTATTTTTACTGTATTTGCTCAAAGACTCCCAAATGAATCGTTAAGCAAATCGTTTTTTTCCAAATCCCTCCGTTACATGAAGCTAATCGGCGATGATTGGTCCGATGACCCAGACTGTTGTGATTGGTCCACTGCGTGCAGCGCATGTCAGAAACAGAACGCCCATCACCATCACATTAAACACCAAAACAGCCATGGGATATGCATTAGCCCAATGCAGAAACGTATTGATAAAACACTGCAGTATTGCTCTATTCTTTATCGTAACTCCAAATAATAAGAACAACAAGCATTCACTATTCAGTGACACATTTCTAGACAATTGCGATCAATCAGATACAGTGGGTACATACTGGGTTGATACACTGCCAATTTTTCAAGTTTTCCCACTTGCAAAGAATGGGGAGATCTGTAATTTTCATCATAGGTACACCTCAACTGTGTACCTTTCCATTTTAATGCATGAAATAAGTATTTGATACAATAGAAAAATAGAACTTAATATTTGGTACAGAAACCTTTGTAACACTGTGCACTTTCAGATTTAACTTTGCGTAAAAGGTAATTTTCAAAAATCCATAATAGGGGCACTTTAACTTGACGCTTTTATACAATTGTTCAATAAACAAGGTCACATTTGCAATCATGCAGATATTCTAATAGGCTGAATGATGCAGTCTGTCATTTGTCCTGCATCATGTTCATCAGCAAGTGAATGCAACAGCGTTTGATAAAATGACAGCACTTTCTCAACATTGTTTAGTCCAGCTACTGATGCACAAAACTAAAATCTAAATTCAAAGTTTTAAGGCATGACTTATTCATTTTCCAGATGATAATGGTGTGTTACTACACATACTCCTGTGGCTCTCTTTTAATGTGATTTAATATTCCTGGCATTTCAGTCAGCTTATATAAGGCTTTGTCTTTTGTATAAATGTGACTTTTTGTTAGCGCCTCGTGTACAGAAAAAAAAAACCCTTCTTCTTTCCTCAGGCGTCAGTTCACTGTCTGGAGACGGGCGAGTACACCCACATCCGCAACATCCTGATCGTGCTAACCAAGATCCTACCCTGGTACCCCAAGGTGCTGAACCTGGGCCAGGCTCTGGAGTGCCGCGTTCACAAGATCTGCCAGGAAGAGAAAGAGAAGAGGCCCGATCTCTATGCGTTAGCCATGGGGTAACTGAGCCGAGAGCCGGCTGGCCTCAGCATTCTGAAGTGCTTTCACCACACTGGTTTAGAGGGTCCAGTCTTATCTTTCACTTTCAGGAGTCTAGCTGGTGGTAGTCTAGTGTTTTCCACATTATAATTCTGTTTGCTTTCTTGTAAGATTATGGGTATGAAGTTTACGGAGGCCCCTAGAAATATACACTGGAAGGATATAAAATGTGGCCCACAGTTTGTTTCTCTGAATCGTTAAGTTTAGTTTAAACCTTAGCCAATTTCTTTGTTTAATTTTTCTCTGCTGTTTTAAATTTTCACTCCCACAGCTTAGATCATCCACAAATTTCTGAAAGTTGATCAGTGGGTTTATCAAACCATTTGCAAGCAAAACCTTGTTGAACTTGCAGATGAATTCTTGAATCTTGGCACAAAAGAAAGAAAGTTCTCCCTACACAAACCTATGGCACATTTCACTAGGGCTGCACGAAGAACCGTGTTTTAATTGATCACGATTTCCACTTCTGTTGATGTATTAGTTGTCTGTGGTTATTTATCCTGGAAACGTTTCAATTTAATTTCTTTTAATTTAATTTAAGCCTCCACAAGCTTTTGTGTGTGCCGTTGCCAGATGTCAAGGGTTTTAATCCCCGATCAGAGCTTTTTTTCCTCCTAAATCAATACGATTTCTGCCGAGTGGTTCACTTAATCTTCCTGTTCTGGCAACCATAAGTATGCACACTCACTTATGCTGCACTGATGAGCTGAAAAAGCTGGAATTTAGCTTTCTATTGTGATATTCTCCACAATTATTTAGCTGCGATGAAATCATGCAAGTTGACTTTCAATGCTCTTGATTTGTGCATATGTGAAAGAGCAGTAATTCAATAGAAATGTAAAAAATAGAATAATTGGGAATAAATTTTTGCGCAAAATAATCGTAATTTATCATTGTCGTGTAGCCCTGTTGTTTGCATATCTTTGCCATAGTGCAGTAGAAATCTGGTTACTGTGTCTTACATTTGCTCAGCCTTAAAGTGCTTTTCCTAAATGCACCGCTAGGGGTGCTGTGACCAAATAAATCCACTCAGCCTTACAATGTGCATGTGCAAGTAGGCTTAAAACATTACTGAATAATTGCAGAAATAAATCATTAATGAGGGAAGTCCCCGTACGCCAACCATCAGCTGTTCTTTAACTATCAGCGGGGAGTTTCTGGGCGTCTCTCTTGGCAGAGGTTAGCCACATTAAGGCAGATTTATTCGTTGCTCTTTTCTGCCGCTTTTAGCAGGCGCACCGCAGTGGGATTGATTAAATGTGTCGGACCGGTGCAGTTGAAGACAGGAGTGGATGGCCATCTTAGGCACATGTAAAGGGAAGCTTTTTTGTTGTCAGATTGTTTGAGAAGGAGACTTGAAGGCTCATAATTCAGTGCAGTCATTCCAACCAAAATTGCAAGTGAAGGTTTGGCCTCTCAAGGAGCCTCTTCATTGCTGCTTAATGAACACAGTCCATTCAGCTATTGGACTTTGCCGACCGGAAGGCCTTTGTTGTGTCATGATAAGACGATCTTATCAGTTATCAGCTGTAATGGGCTGTTTTGCTTCACTGGAGCTGGAATTAGTGACGAGGACTTGATGGTGGCACACAAGGGCAGCCTCTGTTAACAAAACCTAGTGAAGATGCCTTGCTGTCTGCTTTATACACAAGGCAGTAACCTAAAATAGAAGTAACTGATTTAAAGTTGCATATCCCATGTGCCATCTTTAAATCTTCTGGACTAGATGTCACATTTAAAAAAAACATATATACTACTGTTCAAATATTTTTGGTCAGTAAGATTTTTTTGTTGTTGTTTTTTCTCTTTAAAAAAAAGATTTTTACACTCAGGGTTAAATGTAAATGTCTTAATTGTAGTTGTATCAAATGTAAGGCCATAAAAAGGCTTAAATGGTACAAGAAAGTCTTAATTATGATTTCATGAAGTCTTAAATTTGCAGTAACTGGGAAAACCGTAATATTTCTGCCGTTTCGAAAGCACCACCTGCTGGTAGGGAATGAATTTGCATTTCCAATAAGGCCGTCTGCTGTTTTTGTTCAGACCAAAGTGAAAATTAACCGAAGATTTTAGTTTTAGAGTTGTAAATGTGAACTGGTGGATCGTCAAGAAGATAATGCAATATAGAAAAATTGAGAAAATTAATTAATATAATAATTGATTGATCTTTTTTTTTATTAATACTGTTGACATAATTTTATAAAACTTTGTGTTTTTTGTAAAAACAATCTTGTATCTGAACTATTAATCATGATATTTACAGGCATTTTACAGTTTAATATGTTACCATAGACATTGCCCTACCCTGCTATGGTTTTAATTACTCATGCAGGTCTTAAAAAAGGTCTTGAAAAGTATTACATTTGAGCTTAAAATCATTGTTAGAAAAAAAATCATATTTTTTTTATTCATCAAAATTTTATTAAAATGATTTCTGAAGAACCATGTGAATTGAAGACTGAAGTAATGATGCATAAAATTCTGCTTCGATCACAGAAAAAAAAATGATTTCAAAATACATTTAATAGAAAAGTTATTTATAATTGTAAAAAAAAAATACAAATACAGTCTTGCTGAGCATAAGACTTTTTGAAAGCATAAAATAGAAACTTACTGACTCCAAACCTTTGAGCAAAAGTGTATATTGGATTAAAATAGTCTGATTGTTTAGTTTGAGAAGGTCACACATGAATTTCTCATGTGTCATCTTTTTTAGAAGGTTGTAACTGCCTATGTTGTAGACTTGTTTTGTTCATCAAAGAATTCAGACAGAAAATGATCACTTTCCACAAAAATATTAGGCACGACTGTTTTTAACATTAAAAAATAATCAGAAATTGGAAAAATATTAGAATGATTTCTGAAGAATCATGTGAAATTCCGCTTTGATCACAGGAAAAAAATACATTTCAAAATATATTTAATAGAAAAGTTATTTATAATTGTAAAAAAAAAAAGAAACTAACTGACTCCAAACTTTTGAGCAGAAGTGTATATTGGATTAAAATAGTGTGGTTGTTTAGTTTGTGAAGGTCACATAGTTTAGAAAAAAATGTGCAAGTCATTGGCTTGCAAATTGATTAGACTTTCAATCATAATGAGGAACTGATTTCTTTTTAAATTGGCGTTTCTTCCGTCGCAGAATTGGTAATAACTGTTGACATGTAATTGTTGCGTTCATGCCACCAGTGGGATTTCTCAGCACACCTCAGCTTATTGGGCAGACGTGGGCCCTGTTCTTTGTGTTTCTCTGTAGACACATGGAATCAACAAGAAATGAAAGGGGGAAATCAGACCTTGTGTTCAGCCTCTCGAAAATATGCCCATCTAGTTACGTTAATATTGTCATAAAACCTGGCCTCGGCGAACACAACCCCTCTCGAGGATTTCTTTTTGAATCCATCCATTTCTGAGTGATTTTAAGCATTACACTTCGTATTACCATCTGCCGTGATTTTAACCATGTGTGTGACTTGCAGCTACTCTGGCCAATTGAAAGGCAGGAAAGTGCACATGGTGCCTGAAAATGAGTTCCACCATAAGGAGCAGCCAGTGCGCAGCGCCACGCCTGGCACTCTGCAGAACGGACCTGGCAACACGGGCAAGCCTGCCGCCACTGCCGCTGCCAACGCTGGCAAAGCCGAGGAGGGGGCCGTCGAGGACTCAGGTGACTTTATTTGAATAATGTTTTTATTTTATCTACGAAGCTTCAGGAATTGATTTGGTAGCATCTGGACTTGTTTGTCCATTTATTGAAAACGTCTTGACACTCATTTAAAATGAAACACGTCGCCATGGCGTACAACACTCGCTGGGGGAATTGCCACCCTGAGGGAGTTAATTGCAATTACTGTGTGAATTGGGGTAAAACTGTGGAGGATATTAGAACAGAAAAGACCCATTAACACAGAAACAAGTACACCAGCAGGATTGATCACAACAGCAGCGCAGGTCTCATGACTCCAGGCTCTTCAGGATGGATTCGGTCCATCATGCGGCTCTAGAAGCTACTAAACTAAACGTGTTCAAACCTGTGTTCATTTTAAAACTACTGATTTTCGATTACGTGATCGCATCATGAATATCACTGAGGTGTCACAAACGAAACGGGAGCTTGGAGATGAATGTCGTCGTGACAAAGCATACGCTTGCAGAATTTTGAGATTAAGTTGTTTTGTGGGTTGCAAAAAATGAAGATATCACACTACCGTTTAGAATCTTGCATAATATATTGAAATGCTTTTGAAAGAAGTCTCTAATGCTTAAAGGATTAGTTCACTTCCAGAACAAAAATTTACAGATCATGTATTTACCTCATTGTCATCCAAGATGTTCATGTCTTTCTTTCTTCAGTCGTAAAGAAATAGTTTTTTGAGGAAAACTTTTCAGGATTTCTCTGCATATAGTGGACTTCTATGGTTTGAACTTCCAAAGTGCAGTTTAAATCAGCTTCAAAGGGCTCTAAACGATCCCAGCCGAGAAAGAATGGTCTTATTTAGTGAAATGATCGCACATGCACATGCGTGCTCTGTGTATTCTCGTTCAATACAGTTAGGGTAGGTCGAAAAACTCCCATCTCATTTTCTTCGATTTTTAAAAAATCATTGTTTCGCTAGATAAGACCCTCCTTCTAAAGCTGGGATCGTTTAGAGCCCTTTGAAGCTGCATTTAAACTACATTTTGGAAGTTCAAAATCGGGGGCACCATTGAAGTCCACTATAATATTATTATTATTATTATTATTATTATTAGTATTATTATTAGTATTATTATATAACTTTAAAAAACATAATTTCTTTACGACTGAAGAAAGAAATTCATTATCTGTAAATTTTTGTTCTGGAAGTGAACTAATCCTTCAACAAGACTGCATGTATTTGATCCAAAAATAGTCAAAGGATGTTTTCTATGTGAATCTATGTTAAAATGTAATTGATTGATCAAAGCTGAATTTTCAGCATCAGTACTCCAGTCTTCAGTGTCACATGATCCTAATATTTTTGTGGAAAATGATTTTTTTTTTTTCTAAATTCTTTGAATAAAAAAAAGTCCAAAAGAGAAGCATTTATTTACAATATGATTTTTTTGTAACATTGTAAAAATCTTTACTGTTTTTTTAATGAAACATTGATTATTACCAGTGTTGAAAACCATTGTGCTGCTGAATAGGAAAAACAAAACAGCATTTACAGTTGAAGTCAGAACCTGAAAAATCTTAATTATTTTACCAACATAACAGGAATCATACAAAATGCATGATATTTTAATATTGTCTGTACTCTCCTTAATAAGATATTTTACATAGGACATTTACATATAGTCCACAAGAGGAAAATAATAGTTGAATATATAAAAATGACCCTGTTCAAAAGTTTACATAAACTTGACTATGATTTTGAGATCCATCTTTTCTCACTGAGGACAACTGAGGGACTCATAAGCAACTATTACAGAAGGTTCAAATGCTCACTGATGCTTAAAAAGGAAAAATCATGCATTAAGAAATTAACCAAATTTAACTTGGTCTTCTGGGAAACATCTAAGTGTCTTCTGCAGATTCTGAAGGGCAGTACTAAATGACAAAAATATGACATTTAGGCAAAATAAGAAAAATGTACATATTTATTCTGTTCAAAAGTTTACACACTTGGCTCTAAATGCATGTTTTTTTCCTTCTGGAGCATCAGTGAGTGTTTCAATCTTCTGTAATAGTTGCATATGAGTCCCTCAGTTGTCCTCAGTGTGAAAAGATGGATCTCAAAATCACACAGTCATTGTTAGAAAGGGTTCAAATACACAAAAATGCTGGAAAACCAAAGAATTTGTGGGACCTGAAGGATTTATTTGATGAACAGTGGGCAATTTAACTGTTCACGACAAACAAGGGACTCATGAACAACCATCACTAAACAAAAAAAAAAAAAAAAAAAGCTGTGGATCATTCAGTTAACAACACAGTATCAAGAATCAAGGGGATGTAAACTTTTGAACGGGGTCATTTTTATAAATGTTAAATAAATTAAATTATTTTCGCCAGTGGGCTATATGTAAAACTCTTTTATGTGAAATATCTTATTCAGGACAGTAGTAAATAAAAAAATATCATGCATTTTGTGTGATCCCTCTTGTTTTGGTAAAATAAGCAACATTTTGCAGATTCTGCAAGGTGTATGTAAACCTAAAATCTTGTAGCCTTACAAATGTCTTTACTGCCACTTTTAACCAGTTAAAAGTAAAAAAGCATACAGACTTAATACGTGTAAACGGTAGTGTATATCCACTTTTAGGGAAGGCCTGAGTTAAGTCACGCCTGGATTTCCTGGAAGCAGCGTGACAACCTTTTAGAAGGCAATTTTGGGAAACCACTGTGTTTGGCACTCTTAACAGAATCCACTAAAAAAACACATACGGCTCAATACCCAAGTAACAGCACCTCTGTTGTGAAACATGGTGTTGCTAAGAGTTTTTGTTGCATTTCAGCAGGTGTAAGTAGCCGTTCCCGCCGCACGATACTGTGGAGAGGAGAAATCCCCCATCATCAGTTAAATTCTGCCTTCCATTAGTAGCAGTGATATTAATTGCTCAGAACATAATTTACTGAAAGTGGCACAAAGTACTAACAAAGTGCTGTTTAAAAATCTAAATATCCTGTCTTTTGGAGTAGAATTTATCATTAGCTAGTATTTTAGTATGACACTTTTGATACACTGCTGTAGAATGACCATTGTGTCATTGTGTTGTTGTTGTTTTTTTGTGTGGGGGGGGGGGCAGGTTTTTTCCCCCTAAATCTCAAAGGACATTTTCGGGTGTGTTTAAATAATTCACTTTCTGTGAAGCACAATCTGTGTTTCATTCACTTTTAATGAGCTTTCAATGGCATATGAAGGATGCTCGCAATTTCCCAGCATGCTTAATAGCGATATATATTTAAATCAAGAGCAACTGCCATAACTCTTTCACTGTGTCACCAAACATAGTAGCTTTGGCATTATTACACTTTATCATGAAGTTCTGCCATGCCATAGTTTGCCTCGTTTGTTAGGTATGGACAAAATAATGATGTCTTCCCTCGTGTGACGTCCATGTCGGCTTGGTCTATTTGCAGATAAATCCAAGGACAAATCTCAGGCGGCTCAGAAAACTGCCAGCAAAAACAGCGCCGCAGCCAATAAAGTGAGCAGCAGCAACGGAAGCAGCACGCCAAACAGGTACCGCACACAAGGCCACGCCGCGCAGGCTCTCAGAATGATGTACTGCTCTCATCTCTTATATAATGTCATTAAAAGTTGAAGCCCTGGGGTGAGAAAGTTTAGCAGGGGCTTATTATTTCAAACTACTCGCCAAATAAATCAATCCTTTATCAAAGTCTACCTTCCTTATGAACTGTGTAATCAAATTGAACAGTGTTCCAGGCAAGAATCCTCTTACAATTCTATTAACTGAGCAATTGTGGGGAGAAATGTCTTGAAAGGAACAATCTCTGAAAGGCACGGCTGTTACAACACACAATTGCACGATGGCCCATCAAATTGGCTGTGTAAAACATCATTTCGAAAGAAATACTTCAATGGGAGACCGGCGAAGAAAGGTCCCATTAATTTCCATTTAGGAATTGTGTGAATGGAATGAGATCGTAATGGATTTCTGAGTGTTTTAACGTGGTTTGGTGGGGTCAGTGAAAGTGGCATAGTCAGGAATATGTAATTCACCTGAGATGAGAGGACAGAGAGGTCACAATGTGCTCTGTTTTAATAATGAATGACACGGTCAAGAGAATTCAGCCTGTAGCTCAGGGGCTTTGAGAAACAAAGAGCCTAATATCAGCGCTTTTTTGTTTCAAAGATCATATTAGCTTTCAGAACTTTGGTTTACACTCTTTCCTTTTCACCTCATTTTTGCATGTGAGAAGTAGACTTTCATTTCATGTTGGCTAGGTATACTGGCTTGAGTGAGCTGTAGAGCACTGCAGGCTGCTTTAGAGCATTACAAGCATTTTCTTTTTAACAAAGGATCGGTGAAAGGAGGTGATTAAACTGAAGGAAACCCGAGGAGGTTAAACTAAACATTTCATGAGCTCGCTCATTTTAATTCTTTTTATTACATTCTGTAGATCTGTAGATTAGTGTTTGCAGCCATGGAATATGAACGGTACAATTTCTAAATACTATTTAAAACACAATTTGTTTGATTATCTTCTAGCAAAGGTTAACAACATTAACAATATATTGATATAAATCGACAGATGTTGGTTTGTATTAATTCATACACGTGTTTCCCTTAAAATCAGGATAATTTGGGTAATAAGATAATTGGGTAATCTTCCTGATATAAATTTAAAGCAGTCTATGAATTATGATTTTTGTGAATTTAAAAACAATCTACCCTTTCCTGAATCACAGCAAACCTGCAGCTTAAAATACCTTTAATATACCTCCATATCCCTTATCTACTTGTGTGATATTATGTTTATACAACAGTTTGACATTAGTGTATAAATGCATAAAAAACAGTAACTCTCTTTAAAAACCCTTTTGTGCAGAACAATTTTTTCTGCCACTGATTGAAATCACAGTTTGAAAGTTGAGCCCCAGTCTCTGTTACCAATTTAAAAACGTCACTTTAAAACTAGTAACGATGGAACGTTGAGTTGCTTCATTGAAAACTTATTGTATTACCTGCATCTAATACAGCATTCATTCTTCAGCTCAGTCATATTCACAATCAAATATTAGTATGAATGTCTGCTGAGGAAAGCGATATCTTTGTCGTAACATTATCCTTTCATCTGTTAAGTGATTTCTGATGACAGCGCTGCTCAATGCATTTGTTAGCTGCATCAAGCTGTTGTTGAAACTAAAAATGGCTTCCGCTTACAACAGCGTTTATTTTTTTAATATAAAAGTCGTAAAAAGTCTCTTATCGCCATCTAAAGGCGGAACAATGTAACTAAAATCACCATCACAAACACATGTACTGTTTCTCAGTACTAAATGGTATTATTAAAAACTATACCAAATATTAAGTAAGAATTGATACCTAAACTAAATAAAAAAACACTTCACTTGAGTATTTTAATAGACATAAAAGAGCTAAATAACTAATTAATTAAATCAAACTTATCATATTGTGTTTTTAATGTGCTTGAGGACCAAAATAAATTTGGGAAGGCTTGTATACAGATTTATTTTCTGTGTTAAAGCTTCTAGCTACTTTTCACTCCATTTAATTTTACATTAGGTAAGGGTTTATCTAAGCTCTCTCCCCAAAGAATGCCTCGACTTTGAGTGTTTGTTGCTTTAAAATAAAGTCAGTGGAGACTGTGCTATTCATGAGGTTTTATAAGATCTTAAGTGGTGTTATATTACATTTTATCAGTGGTGTCAATCCAGAACATCTCCAATTTAACATTTATTTTAGATTTCTCAATGAAAGTCGTATGTTTTTTTTTCACTTTGTGATGGTTTCGAAGCCAAAAATTTCTGCATACTTTAGTTGATCCCTCATCTCTCCACAGCACTAAAGGGAGCAAAGAGAAGGAAGATAAAGAGAAGACCACAAAGGAGAAAAAGGAGAAGAAAGAAAAGAACCCAGGAAGCACTCCAGAGGCCAAGGCAGGAGGGAAGGATAAACAGAAGGAGGAAAGATCCAAGGAGGAGAAGCCCACTGACACTAAGGAGAAGACGCCCAAGGCTGAAAAGGACAAGAGGAAGGATGACAAGAAGGAGGAGAAGAGCAAGATCGATGGGAAGTCCGCTGAAAAAGAGTGGTCCAAGGAACGCGAGGTGTCCAACGACAGCAAGACGAAGGAAGGCAGCAAGGTGGAGAAGAACGCTGGGGCCGGAAGCCTGAAGTCCCTCGTGCCCAGATCCGAAGTCGAGTCTGAACGGGGTAAGATGGCCCTGGTGCTGTTTGCTTAAATATGGTGTGCTACACCAGTGGTTCGCAATTCCAGTCCTCGGGGCCCACTGCTCTGCACATTTTGTATGTCTCCCTCATTTAACACACCTGATTCAGATCATCAGCTTGTTGGGAGAAAGATCCCAAAATCAGAGTGTGCCAGATTTAGAAACATACAAAATGTGCAGAGCAGTGGGCCTCGAGGATTGGAGTTGAGAATCACTGCACTACGCTACTTAGAATTCGATTGCGTTTTATTTTGAAAACAGTACATAAAGGAACATGTTTAAGTGATTTTGGATGTAGTTCACAAAATTAAAGTTGTCATACAGTGAGGGAAAAAATTATTTGATCCTCTGCTGATTTTGTACGTTTGCCTACTGATAAAGAAATGATCAGTCTATATTTTTAATGGTAGGTTTATTTGATCATTGAGAGTCAGAATAACAACAAAAAAATCCAGAAAAACTCTTTAAAAACTTTTAAATTGATTTGCTTTTTAATGAGTGAAATAAGTCTAAGTCACAAAACATGACTTGCTACTTGCTGGCAAAACCCTTGTTGGCAATCACAGCGGTCAGACGTTTCTTGTGGTTGGCCACCAGGTTTGCACACATCTCAGGAGGGATTTTGATTTTTGGCAACTCAAACCTTCAGCTCCCTCCACAGATTTTCCATGGGATTACAGGGCTCGAAATTGCGACCGTTTTGGTCGCATATGCTCCCAAAATTTAATCTGCGCGACCTCAAATTATATTTGGGAGCATTTGTGCGAGTGCGAGAAATTGTTGTGGTGCGACTTGGTTTAATTTCTTTACAAAACGTTCGTTAGTCTAACTACTGCACAGACAGCTGTGAGCTGATACAGTGACAGGTTCGCCGTTCTCTCCAACATTACATAACATTTAAACTTCAGCTTTACATTATTTCCTTTAATGCAGATTTAAGATTTTAGCCGTCAGTCACTCCCTGACACAAACGCTGCGCTGAATTAGGAACCAATTTTTTTTTTTTTTTTTTGTACAAACAATTTGTACAAACTGCTTTGCAATTAGGGGGGTGTGATATGACGGTTTTTGATTGTGGACAATTAAAAGGTCTCCACAATCTGCTTTTGAAGAAATGAACTATATTTCTTCCTACAGCACACAATTTGTCAGATACGATTCTGGCGCCTCCGTCTCAGTATACTGTCCAACGTGGCATAAACACACATCAGATGATAACTCAGCTGCCGAGTTCCACTCACACACGGGCATAATTTCCACTGGGGACACGCTTTTCAAAATCCCGTTGCTGTCCTCCCACTTTCAAATGGTTTTGTTAAAGTAGTATTGTAGAATGCACGCTCAGTGCCGCAGAGAGTTTCGCGCGGTCGTTAAAACGAAACCAAAAGTAAAACCTGCACGCGCATTCAAAATAAATTTTTAATACCCCGCGTTTAGAGAGCGACTCCCCAATGTGCGCAAATTAGGCTACATAACATATCTAAGCTGTTATTAGTATGTGGGCTATACTAAGTTGTATAGTTGTCTATAGCTCTGTATCATGCTTGAAAAATTCGGTCTCTATTTGCACTTTGAAGAGTAGCCTACTTTGGTTATGGCTGCATTTATTGTCTACACGATTAAGAAAGAACTGTCGGTTATTTTTTTAAAAATGCAGTGGTTACCTCTAATTTAAATGGCTGTACCTTTAATAGAGAAAATAAACATTTTGTTTGCATATTTTCATTTATTTGTGTCCCTTGCTTAAGGCATAAAATAAATATATAAAAAAGGCTTTCAGAATCAGCCCGTTTGCTTGTAAAACATTGGCAATCAGAATCGGCCATGAAGAATCAAGATTGGCGCATTACTAAAATGAAATTGGGTGCTCCTACATTTTTTTTTGGTGCTCCTAACTTTTTGAAGTTGGGAGCACCAGTGCTACCAAGTAATAAAGTTAATTTCGAGCCCTGAATTAAGGTCTGGATAGTGGCTAGGCCATTCCAGGACCTTAATGTGCTTCTTCTTGAGCCACTCCTTTGTTGCCTTGGCCTTGTGTTTTGGGTCATTGTCATGCTAGAATACTTGACCCATTGTCAATGCCTTGGTTTGCACCCTGTTTGTTGTCTCTTTGATGAGGTGCAGTTGTCCTGTCCCCTTAGCAGAAAAACACCCCCAAAGCATAATGTTTCCACCTCCATGTTTGACAGTGGGGATGGTGTTCTTGTGGTCATAGGCAGCATTCCTCCTCCTCCAAACATGGCGAGTTGAGTTGATGCCAAAGAGCTGGATTTTGGTTTCATCTGACCACAACACTTTCACCCAGTTCTCCCCTGAATCGTTCAGATGTTCATTGGCAAACTTCAGACCGCCTGTACATGTGCTTTCTCGAGCAGGGGGACCTTGCGGGAGCTGCGGAATTTCAGTCCTTTACGTAGTGCGTTACCAATAGTTTTCTTGGTGACTATGGTCCCAGCTGCCTTGAGATCTTTGACAAGATCCTCCTGTGTAGTTCTGGGCTGATTCCTCACCGTTCTCATGATCACTGAAACTCCACGAGGTGGGATCTTGCATGGAGCCCCAGAACGAGGGAAATTGACAGTTTCTTCCATTTTTGAATAATCGCACCAACTATGTCCACCTTCTCACCAAGCTACTGGACGATGGTCTTGTAGGCCATTCCAGCCTTGTGTAGGTCTACAATCTTTTCCCTGACATCCTTGGACAGCTCCTTGGTCTTGGCCATGGTGGAGAGTTTGCAATCTGATTGATTGATTGCTTCTGTCAACAGGTGTCTTTTATACAGGTAACAAGATGAGATTACGAGCAATCTCTTTAAGAAAGTGCTCCTAATCTCAGTTTGTTACCTGTAAAAAAGACACCTGGGAGCCAGAAATATTGCTGATTGATAGGGGATCAAATTCTTATTTCACTCTCTAAAATGCAAATCAATTGATAACTTTTTTGAACATTTTTGTTGTTGTTCTGTTTCTCACTTTTAAAATAAATTCACCATTAAAATTATAGACTGATCATTTGTCAGTGGGCAAACATACAAAATCAGCAGGGGGATCAAATAATTTTTTTCCCTCACTGTATGCTAACCCAACGCTCTTGAGTCTAAACCTCATATTTCTTCTCTCAGCAGAGCAAAAAAGACGAAAGCTTGACACACACTCGTCACCATCGCACTCCTCTGCAGTTAAGGTTAGTATGGCCTGAGGAGAGCTGTGCACTTCTTTCCTCTTGTCCCTACCTGTCGGAGATCACGTGTTTTCCAAACCTTCCTCGCCCTTCGGCGTCACCCATTGGAGTTTGAGAGAAGGCCTCTGGAGGCCTCTGGAGCCCAGCCGTTGTAGGGGAATTTTGCATCATATGGACTATTTTTGTTTTTTTGTTTTTTTGGAGAAATATTTTTCAATAGATGTCAGATTTTTAAGATAAATTTCCAAGGACTTGCCAAAATCTTAAATTCTAGCACATGCTTCGTTTTTGCTCACTTTTACTCGCTAAGAGAATCTACCCAAGTGCCTCACAAGTTTTCTTCCTTGTCGTATACCGTACTTTTTGTAAGATTGTAAATATAAATATTTATTTTTGTAAATCGCTCTCCCCTTTTTTTGAAGTTTTTTTTTGAGTCATAGCATGTTACTTGCTAAGAAAGCAAAAAGTAAGAGAAATAAATAAGAATCAGTCTTTTTGTTTTTTAAAACTAAACGTCGAGACAAGAGAATGTTTCTGCTGGAAGAAATCCCGAACAAGTCAGATCTCCTTCACGTCTGCGACTCCTGGAGAAGCTGGAATGTTTTCCTCATTTTGCTGCGTCACCGATCTGGGATGCCTGACAAGAAAATGCTCCTCTTCACCACCACTGCTTGCCCGTTCGTGTCGTGGAAGGGTTTTCGACGAGAGTTTCCCAGACGTCCGTGCAACCTGCAGGCGGCTCCTTCGGCATCCAGAGAGTGGCGCGTCACCAGCAACTACTGCGTAAAGAGAAAGGCAACCAGGAAAAAAGTGTGGGCAAGGCCTTCCCAGAGGGATCTGTCTGTCCGTGACCAGGAATCTTGTTGCAATTGTCTATGAGCGAGACCTCATGCCAAAGTGTACATGACCTCCTTCTATTCCCTTCATTTATGAATCCTAGCTGAGTTTAGCTTGTTTTTATCATCTTCATGAACTCCCATAGTTAATTTACAGAATGTATGCTCTATTTTAGACCAAAGTTACGAGTTAAGACGTTTACCTGTGATGCTCAGTGCTGTTCTCCAAAGCACATGTAGGTTGAGATAGTCCAGTGCAGACTAACGTTAGGCTCCGGTAGTCCAGTCTCTTCATCTCTAACCATGTGAAAGTTCTAGTCTTTGAAGGTCTTTATGGGGATGTGTTGATTGACGGCCAGCCTCCCCCACCCTTTCTCCTGCTGTGTGCCATCCTCTCCAGCTCATCTGTCATCTCCATTCATTCCTACAGGACAATCTCAACGACTTCAAGGACTCAGCCTCAAAGGTTTGGACCTTTTTCATTTCTTAACTGTCATTGTGTCTCCAAACCTAGTGAACTGCCTACCCAGGCCATTCAAATGATCAATACAAATGCAAGTTATGCCCTTTTGGCCTCTAGGTAGGCAGTTTTGATTCAAAACTTCCAAATAATGCCCAAAAATAGTATCCAGTATGGCGGCCAAAATCCAGTAGACAACTTGTTTGAACGTTTTGAACACTCCTATGAGGGCCACAAATGTGATCTAGGTAGTCTGCATTTGTTTGAACACTCTAGACATAGCCTAATAGAGCTTTATGATTTCCGTAATACAGAAAATGCAGATACGTTTGTGGAGTCAAGTCATAAAAATGGATTTTACTCTACGATTAATCAAGTTTTGGTTTAGACCCATATATTGATACATTGAATGTACATCTCCATAACATTAACAGTTGTTTAATATCAGTTGTTCACCCATTTATTTAATTATATTTTAATGTTGATTAAACTGTTAGAGTTTAATCCATTCGTTTTGGATAATTTATTAAATTTCAAGACAGAATCTAGAACAATTTTGAGGTGCAGGAAGCGATTTCTGAGAAATGCTGTTGAAAGTGGATTGGACCTGACACCAAAACACATTTGTTGTAACTCCCCATTAGTAGGGATGGGCTTAAGATGTATTATGATAATTATTGAGATAACAATATCAATGACGATAATACATATGCATCGCAGAAGTAATAGCACTGATAACGCTCCAGGAAATCCCTAATATGGACAAAGGTATCCAGTTATCATTGTAGCTGAATAAAAATAAAATAAGATAGAGAAACTGTTACTCAGGAAACCTGAATATAATAAACAATATATGCTAGTAGCTTGCTAATCATGCTAGTGACATGTTAATCATGCCAGCAGCATGCTAGTAGCTTGTTAGTCATGCTAGAAACATGCTAGTTACTTGTCAGTCATGCTAATGACATGTAAATAACGTGCTAATCATGCTAGAAACATGTTACCAACTTGTTAATCATGCTGGAAACATGTTAGCAACTTGATAGTCAGGCTAGAAACATGCTAGCAACTTGTTAATGCTAGAACATGTTAGCAACTTACTAATCACGTTAGAAACATGCTAACAACTTGCTAATCATGTTAGAAACATGCTAGCAACTTAGTCAGCGTAGAAACATGCTAGAAAATTGCTAATCATGCTAGCAACTTACTAATCATGTTAGAAACATGCTAATGACATGTTAATTATGCTAGAAACATGCTAGCAACATGTTAACAACTTGGTAATCATGTTAAAAACATGCTAGCTACTTGCTAATCAGGCTAGAAACATGTTAGCAACTTGCTAATCATGCTAGAAACATGTTAGCAACTTGCTAATCATGCTAGAAACATGTTAGCAACTTGTTAATCATATTGAAAACATGGTAACAACTTAATAATCTTTTTAAAAAACATGTCATAATGACTTGTTAATAATGCAAGTAACATGTTAATTATGCTAGAAACATGTTTTCAACTTGCTAGTCAGCCTAGAAACATGCTAGCAAATTGTTAATCATGCTAGCAACTTACTAATCATGATAAAAACATGTTAGAAACGTGCTAGCGACTTGCTAATGATGTTAGAAACATGTTAATAACATGCTAATGACATGTTAATAATGCAAGTAACATGTTAGTTATGTTAGGAACATGCTAGCAACATGTTAACAACTTGCTAATCATGTTAGAAACATACTAAGCATGTTAAAAAAATGTTAGAATCATGATAACTACATTCTAATCATGCTAGCAACATGCTATTCATCTAAGCCATCTATATAAATTTGAAAACTTTAAGCTTGTACAGTTGCTTTGAACTTTTCAAACTAGGCTTTTTCAAGCCAACCTAAAGTTTGTCTTGAAAATCTAGTTTTAATATGTGACCCTGGACCACAAAACCAGTCTTAAGTCGCTGGGGTATATTTGTAGCAATAGCCAAAAATACATTGCATGGGTCAATTTTTTTTTTTTTTTTTTTTTTTTTTTTGCCAAAAATCATTAAGAAATTAAGTAAAGTTCATGTTCCATGAAGATTTTTTGTAAAATTCCTACTGTAAACATATCAAAATGTAATTTTTGATTTGTAATATGCATTGTTAAGAACTTAATTTGGACAACTTTAAAGGTGATTTTCTCAGCCTTTTTGATTTTTTTTTTTGCATCCTCAGATTTCTGATTTCAAATAGATGTATCTCAGCCAAATATTGTCCTATCCTAACAAACCATACATCAATAGAAAGCTTATTTATTGAGTTTTCATATGATGTATAAATCTCAGTTTTGTCAAATTTAACCTTATGACTGGTTTTGTGGTCCAGGGTCACATATATAATCTTAATTATGAGCACACTGGTTTGTAGTGCAAACAGTGTTACCGTTTACTGCACGTTGTAGTATTTCTCGGTATTTCCTTATAGGGGATAATGTACCGGAAGTCTCACCCATAGGCTTACTTCTGCGTTAAGGAAAAAGGTCGCTGTTTTCATGGGAAGACTAATTCTTATAGTGGGCAGAATTTTTACTGTTATACTGCAAATAAGATATCGCCCATTCCTAACCAGTAGGGGTGTGTCCATTAATGTCCATCAATATATGGGTGTGATCCTTTTGGGTAGGGGTGTGTTTGATTTGGTGATTTCAAATGTTAACAGGCTTTCTCAGAAATCTCTTACTGCACCTTTAAACATACAACATTATTTCTGCCTGTCTATTTATTTGCGATTATAACAATTACATGTAATTGAATCATTAATAAATAAGTCCAAGTAGGCAGTGTGCGTTGTTAAATTTCAAGTGATTCCAGAAACGTCATCTAGGTAGGCAGCAATTGCTTGGGCGTTCCAAACCCGCCTGTGATGCCCAAGAATACGGTCTATGTAGGCAGCATTCCTTCAAACGAATGCCCAGAAATGCTGTGTGGGTAGGCAGCCCGCTAGCCTTTGAGATACTCCCAATATTTATCTCGTCTCGCTGAGAAACTTTCTCCTCGCCGTGTGTCATGAATGCATCTGTAGATTACAGCACATTTTGCGCCACATGCCAGGTGTGGAATTTTTATAGTGGTATATTGGTCTTTAAAAAGTCCCTTTTCCCTTCAAATGATGGCAGAATATCCCTGAAACACGCGTAGCGCTCTTGTGCTCTCACATCCCTCTCCTCCTCTGCCAGGACATTTTATATTCTGCTAATGTAATTTCAGCCTTACAATATCCTCCATTCTTCCCATGGCTACGCTCTCCTGGGCTCCTCTCACAGTCCTCGCTGTCTGATTGGACTCTGGTCTTCTATTCCGCCACTCCAGTCTCTTTTGAACAGCTCCTGTCAACTGGCAGGGAGATAAGTGTTTTTGCAGTTTGGTCACTGAAGGATGTTTGAAAATATGCTGATGGCGCCACCTGAAAAAGCAATACAGCTGAATTTTGAGCAGCCTGTTATTTTATTCTCTCCTCTCTCTCTCTCTCTCTCTCTCTCTCTCTCTCTCTCTGAAGGCCTGCTGTCAGAGTATTTCCCCATATTAACTGCAGGATCATCCAGAGGCCTTATAGACCCTCAGTGTAGATTTATTTAGCATTGGTCGCAAAATCTTGTGTTTCTTTTTTTGAACCAGCAGGAGTCGGTTGTTTCTCGTAAGATACTGTGTCAGCTGTGTGTACGTTCTTGTAATTCAGTTGTCAGTTTCGATTCTGTTGTTGAAGTGGTTTCGTACGTGTGATTAATTCTGCTGTCATTAACTCTTGGGGAGTTTGTGTTATTAATCTGTTGTTGAAATACATGCCAGATTCCCTGATGCACCCTTTTCATATGGGTGCTTTATGATGTTGGGAAAGCAAGTGTCTTTAAACGTATCAAGACCTTGTAGGGTTGGCACCAAAACCTATAGTCAATAACAATACTAGCAGGGTTTCACAATTCTTCATAACAGTTTCAGCTTGAAGTACTTGAATTTGGAAAACCCTTGAAAATGGCAATATCCCTGAAGAGGTACTTGAAAAGTGCTTCAGTTATTGCAAGACAATGTATTTATGAAACGAGTGTTTGATTTGTTTGGTTTGTTTTTCAATAAGCACAAATATTTTTCAAGCTAATTCGCGCAATTAAACATTATACTTTTTTTTTCTTTTTATTAGTTAATGTCGTAAAACTAGCGAGCTAAGATAGTAGTAGTGCTGAAAGTGTTGTGTAAACATGGCTGAAGATGCTAAAAGAGGAACTGACAAACCGATTCAATTGAGTCATATATGCTGGAACAGCTCCGAAAAAACCAGATCAAATTAAACGTATAGTGAGCTTTTAACTCTGAATCAGTTAAACCATTGCATCACAAAATTATTCACTGTTTTAAAGCGCTCCAAATGTAACGCAAATCACAAATCATTTGATTCAGGTGGGGACTTCAGATCGCTAATAATTTGATTTAGAGAGTTAGCGAATCATTTGACTTGAATCAGAACTTTGCGTATTGTGAAATATTTGATTTAGATCCGAACTTGAGAAATCATTCCGTGAATTGAATAATTCGCTGTCTGTGCTCTGGGTCCTGATCTGAAAGGATGGTTTGTGAATCATTTAATTCAGATGGGGACTTTAAATCGGGTAGCGCGAATCATTTGATTTAGATCTGGACTTTTGCTTTCAATTGAAACTTTAGAGCGGGGTCTTAAATCATTCTGCGAATTGAAAAATTCACGATACTAACTCTCGAGTCCTGATCTGAAATGATGGTTCATGAATCATTATTCAGATCAGCAATTTGTTGTGGGTTCGCAAATCTTTTGATCTTTTTTTATTTTTTTTTTTCAAACAGTGAAAAACATCAAACAATAAGTAAGATCTTAGTAAGATAAAATAAAAAAGTAGTGCTTAAAGTCCTTACCTAACCCTAAGTCCAGTAAATTTTACTGTATCTGTACAAACCCTGTTTTGAACGCTATACTTAATCATTTATTGTCTGATTATGAAGTAGTTGTGATCAGTGAATGCATTGAATAAAATAAAATAAAAGAAACGGAATGCATAAAAATAAGAGCACCTAATACAGATTCAATACAGTTTCAAGTCAAGTGATCTTTCAGAAATTGAAAATAAAGTACTTTCACAAAACCCATTTATTCACAAATCAGACTGAATCCGTGTGATCTGACTCTGATGAACAGTTCTTTCATATATCAGAAATCACTACTAGACCTTTGAAGGAGGCTTTGAGTCTACGGTGAACTGGTGGAGAACAGCTGAGCAGATGTAAAGTGAAGGCTCAGGTCATTTGAAGAACAACCCTTAACTGCTACAAATTCTTCCCACCGCTTTCAGAAAGACTCATTTCTTTCCCCAGCATCTCTTGCTCTGTTGGATCTCATTTTGTTTCTCTCCCCCACATTTATCAGCAAAGCATCTTTGGATCAGTAGGAGAGTCAGAAATGGCAGTTTTCCAAACAACACCAACCACATGCCTTTCTGCTGTTATATACCAAACAAGAATCATATTTATTGTCTGTGCTTTTATGCGCATATTGACACTTCGTATACAGTACTTTTTGTCTTCACTTTATTCTGTATGTGTCAGTTCCAGTTGGAACATGAATATGCGGCTAATGATCAAACGGCTTTAACAATTTGCTGCAGTGCTATTTTATTTTTATTTTTAATGAACCTGTTTCGAGAGCATGAGTTGCGCAGTGCTGAACATGATGTGGGCAGTTCAGTTACTGTGTCCCATACGTCTGGCAGCTTGTGTTGTCTTAAGGATAAAATTAGACTGTATATACATGGTTCCACTTGAAAATACAGCTTCATTAATTTGCACAGACATTCTTTACAGGGTTTCTTTTTTCTACCCTTCAAATGTTGTCATTACTGTTGTCACCGAACAATGTGTCTGGATATACACCAGATATTTTTTTTTTCTTTATATGCATGTATATTAAGTTACATAAATGTTGATTTATGTAAGTGAGAATAGCAAGTAATTTTATACCCAAAAATTCTTCAGTAAAATTAAGAAATTGGGACCAAAAAATTATTCAGACACTTTGACCTGACCATGTTTTGCTTAAGTGTTTTTTTTTTCTTCTTCTTTAATTGCTAATGTGACATTTTTAAACCACAGACTGAACAAAATAAGCATTGCTTGGTAATTGGTCAACAAAGTATTGATAGTTGTGTAAACTGTCATACTAACAGTTTTCTGAATTTTTGGTTGATTGTAATTCATTACATACCTTTCTATCAAATTTATCTGAAAATATCAAGATGAATTTGTTCAGACAGTTTAACTGAGTTTTTATCATATTATAATACCATTTTCAATAGCGAATAAACTGATAATGTGAGAAATGTCAAAGGTGTCTGAATAAATTTTGGTTTGACTGGTTGACTTATGGCAATATGATTATGTAACATTTTATTTAGATTGCATTTAGACATTTAATTTAATGTATTGATACTAATTGATGAATTTAAATACTTTTAAGTGGAAGTTTGCTAAGAGTGAGAGTGACTGCTCTAGATCTGCAGCAAACATTGTCTTTTTTTGTGGGATATTGATGTTAAGATTTGAGTGAATGTCAACAGCACAGTTTGTCTTGCTCATGCTTCATTCTCTTGTTATTTAAACACTTTCCACATGTTCTCCAAAAAAATTTTCTTTGCTTTGCAAAAGGAAGGTTTCTTCTATTTTCTGAAGATCTTCCATTCTTGAGATGTTTCATAACAGTATTGCTCAGTGCTTGTTTGAAGAGGTCAAGCATTTGTTGGTTGATTTGTGGATCACGACCCTTAAGGGCTTTTCACATGAATCGTATCAGCATTTCCCAAAGCACTGAAGCATCAAGTTGCAGCGTTACTCTGACGCCACATTATGTAGGTAAAGACTAGAAGGGAGACATGATTCGCTACTGGGCATGCGCACATCAATCTAGCGTTATTATCATCACACTGTACAACAATAATACTGTTTTTTTTATTATAGTAAGGGCTAAGTTTAGGGTTGGGGTAGGTGTAGACGTTAAAAAAACACAATCTAATAGGTAGAACAATTCATTTCATTGTTATTTTCTGGTCGTAGATGTATCCCTTCTAGCCACAACCCATTATGTACAGAGGAGTTGCACAATGAATCCTATTTTAAACATTATTGTGATTTCTCTCTTCTTCGGTTTTTTTTTTTTTTTTTTCCTCAAAGGCCTGGTTTCACAGAATGTACTGATAATTGACTCACTTTTTTTTTTTTTTTTTTTGTAATCACGTCTTTAAACGATTACATAATTGTGGCATCCATAATCTAGAGCGTGATTTAGAAATTCAGTTAATTGAGCAGCCCTAGTACAGGTCAAGTGCTAATTTCACCTTTCTTTCCTTCTGCCTCTGAACTGTAGCCACTGAATACTAGACGCGTATTAGTGTGCTGTAAAATGAAACGTTGCACTGATTCTTTCTCTTGCTGCTTAGCAACCCAGTAAAATCTGTCTTTTGTAACACGTTTCACATGGAGGTTTGATGCTAGTTTTGAGGTGTGCGGAAGCCCTGGTGCGAGGCACGTGAAAGGGCCGCATACACTGGTTCAGCAGGAGACCTGAGCTTTTAATAGAGTGCTTGGACTTCCTGTGGGTGTGTCTGATAGCATCGTGAGGTGTGAAGGCTCACGGGAAGGCGAGTGCGACTCTAATGGGGCATGCTAATGAAGTGTCAGCGGGCCGCTGTGAGTGCTGTAGCTCTCATCCTGTGAGGCGTTAACCCTCTGTTGTCTCTCCATCCAACCCTCAGCACCATCCTAACCACAGCACAGTCCTGCCCAAGAGCAAAGAGAAGGACGACGAGAAGAAAGAGTCTGACAAATCCAGGGACCGTTCCAAAGAGAGGGAGAAGAAAGAAGACCGGAAGGACCGAAAACGAGTAAGTGGCTCCTTCCCTTGCAAAAGGATTTGGGTGTGGGCTGTGATTTATGAAGCACTTTTCTTAGTCCCAGTAAACAGCAGCTATTGAATGGCTGGTAAAAGGTGAAAAGTCAAGGCACCGAGCGTCATGTTGATTTGCGCCGTTTCCCCTCTGTGCTTCATCTAGGACTACACCAACAGCGACCGCGAGATGAGCCAGGAAGCCAAGCGCCGCAAAGATGAAAATGGAATGAGTGAGTCGATAATGCCTATCTTTTAAATTTGTTTTGGCCGCTGCCGAGAGCAGGAGAGGCGAGCTAGCGAACCAGAAACTTCTCTTTCTCTGCGGCGGAGGCAATCAGAAAGCCCTCCCCGCGGCGGCGCGGCGCTCTTGTGTTATCTGCCTCACATGACTGCGCTCTCTCTTTTCACACAGGCTCCTCCAAACACAGCAAGAGCGCCAGTCCCTCCGAATCGCCACACTCCAACGACAAGGACAACAGCAAGCGCTCCAAGTCCACCAGCAAGGACAAGAGCGATCTGGCCAAACCGGAGAAGACCTCTGGAGGCAAAAAGGTCTGTGGCTGTGTTCAGTTACACCTCCATGACTTACTGAGGTTTTCCAAGCATCACTTCACACACTTTGGATTATAACGTCAAACAAACCCCTAACCTAAATGGATTAGTTAACTTTTAGGAACCAAGATGTTCATGCCTTTCTTTCTTCAGTTGTAAAGAAATAGTTTTTTGAGGAAAACATTTCAGGATTTCTCTCCATATAATGGACTTCTATGGTGCCCCCGAGTTTGAACTTGCAAAATGCAGCTTCAAAGGGCTCTAAACGATCACCGCCGAGGAAGAAGGGTCTTATCTAGTGAAACAATCAGTTATTTTCTAAACAAAATTGACCATTTATATACTTTTTAACCTCAAATGCTCTTCTGGTCTCATCTCTGCGATGCGTGGTCTGTGTGATCCTAGTTAATGCAGTTAGGATATGAACAGGAGGAAACTCCCATCTCGTTGTCGTTTTCAACTTCAAAATAATCCTACCAAAGCTGTTTTACCTTGATCTTCTTTGTATGTTCACTTTGTGAACACTGGGTCTGTACTTCTGCAGCGATGTAGGATGATTTTGAAGTTGGGGAAAAAAACAAGATGGGAGTTTTTCGACATACCAGACACAGCAGAGATTGAGCATTTGAGGTCAAAAAGTATATAAATTGCCAATTTGTTTAGAAAATAACTAATCGTTTTGCTAGATAAGACCCTTCTTCCTCAGCTGGCATCATTTAGAGCCCTTTGAAGCTGCGTTTAAACTGCATTTCTGAAGTTCAAACTTGGGTACACCGTACATATCCATTATATTGAGAGAAATTCTGAAATGTTTTTCTCAAAAAAACAACTTCTTTAGGACTGAAGAAAAAGGACATGAACATGTTGGATGACAAGGGAGAGTATGTGTAAATTTGTTTTGAAAGTGAGCTAATTCTTTAAGTGTTCAACTAAACTTGTGATTCATCCTGCTTGTTTGTGCTAGACATGAATCAAAAATGTGCAAAAAAGTCATATCCTGAGAGCAGAATATCATAGTCTCTATTAGACATGTGAAGGCAGTGTTGATCTCATCACTGAAATTACTGACAAATGAGTGTTAATGAAGAAAATGATGCATCATGACTATAATTAAACAACTTTAACCTAATGATTGACATTAAAAAGTGCTTTTAAAAGACAATGCAAGAAGAATAGATTCAGATAATCGGTTAATCCTTTAATCAGGTTCAGTAAATTAAGCTTAGTGATCAGTTCAAAGCACTTCACTGGTTGGTCAGTTAGTTAACTGCATGATTAATCCAAATATATTGAAATTCTGATATGGCCTAGTGGTTGTGATTCAAGTAAATATAAGTGCTGTGAACCAAATTATGAACAAAAGAAGCTTTAAGGGCTCCCTGCAGTTTTATTTTAAAATATTTATTGGTTAAACATCTGAGAATGAAGAAATAAATATAGCCCTGAATATTAGTATTGTAATTTTCACTGTAATATAAAATAAAATTATGTATGTTGCTAATATTATTTTTCTTAAATACAAATTTTACAGTGAAATATATATTTTAGTAATATGCACTGCCATTCAAAAGTTTGGGATCAGTAAGGCTTGTTTTTTAAAGAAGTCTTCTGCTCATCAAGGCTGCATTAATTTGATCAAAAATACAGAAAAAACAGCAATATTGTGAAATATTACAATATAAAATAATGGTTTATATTTTAATGCACTTTAAAATATAATTTATTCCTGTGGTGCAAAGCTGAATTTTTATTAGCCATTACTTGGTTAAGTGTCACATGATTGTCCAGAAATCATTCTAATATCTAATATTCATATTTAATATCTAACATCAAGAATCAGCTAAAAACACATCTTTTCCATTTTGATTTCACCCTCTAACTCTAGCAACCTCTATTCTAATTCAATTATTTAAAAAAAAAAAAAAAAAACTAACACTAGCATCTCTATTCTTGTTGTATTCTGTTTTCTTATTTATTTTTTAAACTTAATACGTGTACTGCATTAGGCTAAATGAGATAATAACTTGCATGTTATTGCTTATTTGTTGATTTTGATTGCTCCAATTGATCTCTTTTGTAGGTTGCTTTTTATAAAAGCGTCTGCTAAATGTAAATGTAATATACTAATGTATTAGAATTATCTATATGTGACCTTACAGAGATTAACTGAGATTTATACATCATCTGATTTTGAAAATCTGTAATCTGAGGGTGCAAAGAAACCGAAATATTGAGAAAATAGCCTTTAAAGTTGTCCAAATAAAGCTCTTAACCATGTATATTACTAATCAAAAATTAAGTTTTGATATATTTATGGTAGGACATTTACAAAGTATCTTCATGGAACATGATCTTTACTTAATATACTAATGATTTTTAGCATAAAAGAAAAATTGATAATATTAACTCATAAAATGTATTTTTTATATTTATGACTGGTTTTGTGGTCCAGGGTCACATATGTTGGCAACAGTTGAGCTGACACAGTTTTTTGGAACCTGTTTTTTTTTTTTTTTAAGGATTCTTTGAATAAAAAGAGCAGTTATCTGAAATGGAAGTCTTTTCTAACAATATAAGTCTGTGCTATGACTTTTTATCAATTTAACACACCCTTGCTGAATAAAAGTATTAATTTCTTTCAAACAAAAGAACCATAGAAAAATTCTGACCCCAATCTTTGGAAGGATAGTGTATATTGTTAGAAAAGATTTCAGTTTTAAATAAATGCTGTTCTTTTTCATTTTTCATTCATCAAAGAATTCTGAACAAAATGATCACAGGTTCCAAAAAAAAATATTAAGCAGCACAACTGTTTCCAATATTGATAATAAATCAGCATGTTGGAATGATTTCTGAAGGATCACGTGAGCAATGATGCTGAAAATTCAGCTTTGATCACAGGAATAAATTACATTTTAATGTAAATTAAAATAGAAAAAACGTTATTTTACATTGTGATATTTCACAATATTCATTTTTTTTTTTGTTAAAATAAATGCAGCATTTCAAACCTTTGAATGGCAGTGTATGTATGCACGTATTTAATTATAAATTTATGTATTCATTAATATTTTATTTTATTTAATCCTCTTTTTTTTTTTTTTTTAGTTATTTTGAGACAAGGCCTACGAACTTTTTTTTTTTTTTTTTTTTTTTTTTTTTAACCTGTTTTTATTGGAAAAAATACAATTAGCCTCAGTTGTTCAGCCCTAGCTCTCTGCCGTGTTTTAACATATCGTATAGTTTTGACCATTATATTAGTTTTGATGTGAACATACTTGTAGAATTAGAAAGCTTATAGAAGCAGAAAACTTTATAGTTCTCATCTTTGGTGTGAACAGGCCTCACACTGTGAATATGCCATTGCTGTAACAAATCGAACATCCTACACAGCTCTGTAAGTTTCATTTAGAATCTAAAATTTAATCAGACGGATCATGAGTATCTCAAGGACAGTTTAATTTTTAGATTGTATTTGGTTTAGAACATAAGAAGTAAATGTTTTTAATGTAGCAAACTGTTACAGATTATTGTATTTTTGTCATTTTGCATATATGTGACCCTGGAGCACAAAACCAGTCTTAATGGGGTATATTTGTAGCAATAGCCAAAAATACATTGCATGGGTCAAAATTATAAATTTTTCTTTTATGCCAAAAATCATTAGGATATTAAGTAAAGATCATGTTCCATGAAGATTTTTTGTAAAATTCCTACTATAAATATATCAAAATGTAATTTTTGATGAGTAATTTGCATTGCTAAGAACTTAATTTGGAGAACTTTAAAGGTGATTTTCTCAGTATTTTGATTTTTTTGCACCCTCAGATTCCAGATATTCAAATAGATGTATCTCGGCCAAATATTGTCCTATCCTAACAAACCATACATCAATAGAAAGCCTATTTATTGAGCTTTCATATGATGTATACATCTCAGTTTTGTAAAATTTTACCTTATGACTGGTTTTGTGGTCCAGGGTCACATATAAAAAAAGTGATGCATCATTAACAAAATACTGACTGTATTTTGGGGTAATTTTCATGAGACAAACCCTGTGACTAAAACAAAGCTTTAGAAATGAACATTGCTTGATCATGCATGCAACTGCAGAGATGACCTTATTAATTTCGCTGAAACTAAACGCTTCAATTGCACTTGGGTTGCTCCAATTAAACCGTAACTGTAGATCCAGTGCGACACGAAAGCATTGTTCACCAGTTTTTGCTCTGTGCGTGTTCTGTTTGTTGTGCTGCAGGAATCCAGGCATGACAAAGAGAAATCGGAGAAGAAGAGAGACAGCACCGGCGCTAAAGAAGAGAAGAAACAATATCCTTTGATGCCATAAACACCAACGGCAGTGCGCTTTGTATAGAAATCAGCTTTCCGCAAACTGCAGCGCTGGAGCAAATCAACATTTTTTCCTTAACATTCATCACCCATAAATCGGAAAAGCACAGATAATGTCTGCTGACACTCAAGGTGAGCGCTAGTGCGGAGGAAGCGCTTTAAGAGCGTTTGAGGACACATTCCTTTTCGTTACTTAGTGGAGAAATGGGTCAGTGAATATGAAAAAGAGCATTTAATTAGAGGAAATTGAGAGTAATGGATTTGCCGTGTGCTTTTGGATAGTGCAGAAGTTTTGGAGGACCCGACGCGTTCCTGAGTGGCGTCGGCTGCCGTGCCTCCTCTCGGGCGCCGCAGGATTCATCATCCCGGCTTTCTCAACCATGTCAGCGTCTTAATTCCCTTCTCCTATCACCGTCTGGAAAGAGGATTCCCTCGCACACTTAGGAATTTTGCCTGCATCCAAACTTCTGTTGTTTTGCCTAGAAATGTTGTCGCTCGTATTTTAATCTGCCATTTTTATTGTGATATTTTCAGTACTTCACTGAAAGTTTGTTTCCTTTAAATATTTAGCACAATGTGCTTCTTGCATCACAAACAGATTCAGGTTGAATTGGTGTCGCTCTCAAATGCTTGCGTTTTTATGACCTCGCTTATTACCTTCTTTTCCGTTTCCTTTTGGTTTCGTTTTTTCTCCTTCCTTTCGTTTCTTTTTTCAAGGAAAAAGAAAACTCTGGTTTCCTGAATACTACCTTTTTTCCTTTTTAATTCACATGTGATATTTAGACTAGGTGTTTGAAGCAGTACAAATGCTCTATTTGTATATTATGTATACAGAAATAAAATGGTTCCGTGTAATGAGACATTTCCTCTTACTTTCATTTCAAATGTACGCCTCCTGATTTCCTTTTGTGTGTTCAATCACGTTTTTAAAAGATTTGTATAAAGAATGGCAAGCTGGATTTCTCCCCAAATAAGTGGACTAAAAAAAGGAAACAATTCATGACTTTCCAAATTACTTCATGGAGTTTTTATCTGGCAGAATCTACAAAGTGTATGCTTTTTCTAAATAAAATAGTTTTCTTAGTGTATCACTTGTCTCTTGTTTGTTTTTTTATTGGATGCTTTGGTATTTTGCAAAACCAGCACCGATGAAGAGCATGTGTTTGAAATCAGAGGACTCTCTTAATACTTTATCAGATTCATCAGGTCCACATACACAGGAAACATGAGATGTATTTGGACGCAAATCACACTCTTAAATATCATTGCATTATGTACAAACAGAGCTGGGTAGTAACTGATTACATGTGATCTGGGTTACGTAATCAGATTCTAAAAATTAAGTACTTGTAATTACAGTAAGTTACATTTTAAAATGCTTGTTTTATGGATTGCCTGATTACATATTCACATAATAGCAAAAAATGATTTATATTCATTAATTCTCCCTATTTTTTTCTTTCTAAAATAGCCTACTGCTTGTATACAGTGCCTTGCAAAATATTCATACCCCTTCATTTTTTTTTTCACGTTTAGTTGCAGCATTATGTTTTAAATTAGTTTTTCCCCACATCAGTTTACACTCATACACCATAATAATGACAAAGCAAAAACCAGATTTGCTAATTTTACAAATGTATTACAAATAAAACACTGAAATAAGTAGATTGCATAAGTATTCATACCCTTAACTCAGTACATAGTTGAAGCACCTTTACAGCCTCAAGTCTTTTTTGGGTCTGATGTGACGAGCTTTGCACATCTGCATTTGGCAATTATCTGCCATTCTTTGCCTCACCTTTTCACCTCTCAAGCTCTGTCAGCTTGGATGGGGGCTGGCAGACATTTTCTAGAGTCCTAGTTCCAGTCATCTTTCATTATGGAGAATGGAGGCTACATGCTTCTGTCAACCTTCAATGCAGCAGATTTTTTTTTCTGAACTCTTCCCTAGATCATTGCTTTAACACAAGTCTGTCACTGAGCTCTACAGGCAGTTATCTTGACCTCAGGACTTGGTTTTTGCTCTGATATGCATTTTCAGCTGTTAGACCTTTTCTGAGAGGTGTGTGCCACAGTTTAACTCCACTCCAAGTGTAGTAACATCTAGAAGCAATATGAATGCTTCTGAGCTAAATTTCGAGTGTCCCAGAAAAGGTTATGAATACTTATGCAACGGGATCTTTTCAGTTTTTTTATTTCTGATAAATTTGCAAAGTTGTTACAAACCTGTTTTGTGCTTTGTCATCATGGTGTAGATTGATGTGGGAAAAGTAATTTAAAGCAGTTTAACATAATGCTGCAACATAACAAAATGTGACAAAAATGAAGGGTTATGAATACTTTTGCAAGGCACTGTACATTCAGAAAGTCCAGTCCTGTGGACATTCACACATAGACGGGTCATTAAGTAGCTGAAAACACAACATTTGACCAATGGATTTACAAAAATCATTTCAGATTTAAGAAACATTTCCACATTGCATCAATTACTGATGAACACATTAATTTTTATTTGAATTATCATTCTGTAGTTTTTCTTAACCATGTATTGTTTGGAAGGCTTTTGTCTTTCTAACTCATTAAAATGCACATATTTACATTGTTTTTTTGTTCACATGTATTACAAGCGTTCCAGAACTTTTTGTCATGTAAACCTTATTCACCAAATATACTTTAAAAAGTACCCCTGAGATTTTAAAATAAATATTTCAATAATGATCACATTTGCATGTTCATGGTTTATTTGATGTTGGTTAATGGTCACATGGCATGCAGGTAAATAAAAAAATATTATTATTTTTTTTTTTTATTAGGTGTTTTATTAAGGGCCAAGCACTGAATGTACCAACTGAAACTGTTGGTGGTGTTCTTATTCTTCTTTCGTTTCCGATCTTATGTCTATGGCAGCCCATAGGACCACTTGTGGAAAAGTTGTGAAATTTGGCACACTGATAGAGGACACTCTGAACTGTCGCTAAATCATTTTTGGAGTCTCAAACTCTCCAGCGCCACCACCTGTCCAAAGTTTCACTCATGTTTATGCTAATAACTTTTAAAACTGTAAGGCATGAAATCAAAATTCTTTTTATTCTCTAAATCCTTGGCTCACGCCGAGTCAAATATCAAAATTCAAAAATCGTAAGGTTTAGTTTTCTTTATATTTTAATAGTTTTAAAATCTACTTTTTGAACTCGTCCTAGAAGGTTTGTCGAATTTTCACCAAAATTGGCTCAGATCATCTTCAGACCATGCTGGCAAAAAGTTATGGAATTCAAGTTGATTAGTCAAACCGTTCTCGAATAACACAAATTCTACAAAAAGAACTCAAAAATGGATGTAAGGCTATATCTCTGCAACGTTTTAGCGTATTGAGATCAAATTTGGGGTGTGTTATAACCAGCATGACCTGAGGCTACCTGCAGTGTTTCGGCACAGTGCCACCATGTGGTCAGGAGATATCAAAAATGGCTATTTTTGCCTGTAACATTTCAGTGATTTGGTATTTCTAAGGCATTATATTGAATGCATAATTATCATCTCATGAGTATTCATAAGAATAATTATAGTACATTATAATACTTGAGTATTTGAGGTTATAACTTTTAAGATTATGATTATTTATAACACACAATGGACGACATATTAAATCTACCTAATTTATAATGGACTATATCATATTACATTAATTTTTTACATTAGGTTTTATTTTGATGGTCCCCTTAGTCTATTGACTATAAGCAACTAACTCTCGCCAACTAACACTCCTTAGAGTATCAGTAGACTTAGGTTAAGTTTAGATAGGTAGAAGGTTCACATACTTGCAAAGTTACTTTTAATCAGTTTGTCTTTTGGGGAACCATCAAAATGTAGTGTTAGCATATATTTAGCATACTACTATTAATAATTACTGCTAGCTGACATGCAGTTGCAGTTTTACTTATCAAAAGTTGTCTAAAGGGTGCCATCAAAATAATCAAAGTGATAATGCAAATGTGTCATATTACACTTTTATCTCATTTAATACCTGATCTTATGGCTCTTTGAGAAATATTATAATTACTTATAAGTGGTCTTTGTATGCTTTAAGTAAAGTGACATGAGTAACATGGCAAGATATGAGACTTATAATGTGTTATAACTGAGGAGGTAATCATATTCTTAAAAGCTATAACCACAAATAAGTAAAACATTCTAATACATTAAAACTGTTCTTATGAATACTCATGAGATGATACAACATATTATACGTTTTTTTAAAATGCATTATAAATTTATTATAATGCCTTAAGAATACCCTTATAATGTATTATAAATACGAGCTTCATAGAAAGTGTTACCGAATTTTGTCATAAAATGCTATACTTTACGAACACCTTGACATATCGTTATGAAACTCGGTATGTGTCTTCGGCCCTATGCCCTGACATTACTCAAAAAGATCACCTTGTGGTCAAAAGTTATAAGGAAATGTAGAAAAATGCTAATAACTAATGAAAAAATGACTTATTGAGATGGAAGTGATCAGAAAACTTACTTTTTCTCGTCCTAGACTGTTTGTCCGATTTTCACCAAAATCGAGTCAGATCCTCTTCGGACTGTGCTGACAAAAAGTTATGGATTTCATGTTGATGATAAAACTCTTTTCGTGTAGCGCCGCTACAAATTTTAGGCTTGATGCCAAAATGACTCTGAGGCTTTATCTCTGCAAAGCTTTGACAAAATGGCATGTGTGTGCCATTGTCACCTCACACTAAACACACCACATTTATTTGATAACAGCGCTACCTGTTGGTCAAAAGTGATCAAAAATAATCTTCAAATGGCGTCCTTTTACTCATTGTTGCAGTTGGTCTGGTGCTCCATGCCATGCTTAGCTCTTCATTTTCCCTTTGGTGTGCATGGCCCCGTAATTGCTGCTTGCAGCTATATTTTTAATTGTTATTGTAAGTCTATAGAGATACAAACAGTTGACTCCTATACTTATGAATGGAAGAAACTGCAACGCACAATATGGAGGAATAAACCCACCTTCTAAATGAAAGAACCAAATTTCTCATAGACACCTGAGGCTAGACCAGCCAATGTGCATACGCATTATAAGCTTTTTAAACGCTATTTGAGCATTAAAAAAAATGAGGCAATTAACTTCATATTTTTGTTGCTGATTTATAATACACTATATTGCCAAAAGTATTGGGACACAAAATAGTTTGACTATTTTAGTAATTTCAATCAGTACAAATGTCAATGTTTAAGCGTATAATGATATTCTAGAGAATTGTGTGCTTCTAATCTTATAGCAGAAGTTTGGACAGGAGCCTTTTCTATTAACATGACAATGCCTCTGTGCATAAAGCAATGTTCATAGAGAAATGATTGATTCAGTCAGTGTGGAAGAACTTGGCTGGTCTGTATAAAGTCCTAATTCCAGCTGAACACCTCTGGAGTGACTTGAAATGCAGACCTTGAGCTAAAAACTCATCACCAAACACCAATTGCTTGTACGTATGGGTACAGCCATTTTAGACAAATCACAAACTGTTGCAACAGAGATGGAAATACAATTTTTAAATGCAATTAGTTTGTTTCCATATTTGTTGCCACAGTTTTGGAAGTGCCTTTTTCTGTTCTAAAGAAGGGGGTGTCTCAATATTTTTGTGTAGTGAATGTACAAGTCAGTAGTGTTTGGTGATGAGTTTTTAGCTCAAGGTCTGCATTTAAAGTCACACCAGAGGTGTTCAGCTGGAATTAGGACTTGGCTTTCTGCAGACCAGTCAAGTTCTTCCACACTGACTGAATCAATCATTTCTCTATGAACCTTGCCTGATGCACAGAGGCACTGTCGTGTTAGAATAGAAAGGGTTGTGTCCAAACTGTTATAAAATTAAAAGCACACAATTCCCTAGAATATGATTATATGCTTAAACATTAAGATTTGTACTCATGGAAATGACTAAAGCAGTCAAACCTGTTCATTAGAAGGGGTGTCCCAATACTTTTGCCAATATAGTGTATGTCATTTAATTGTGAGTTCAGCAAGCAGTTTTTGAGATTTTTAGGATTCCACATTCATTAAGATAGGACTTGGTCTTGAACGAGCTGCCTGAGGTGTTGCAAATATGTGACCCTGGACCACAAAACCAGTCTTAAGTCGCTGGGGTATATTTGTAGCAATAGCCAAAAATACATAGTATGGGTCAAAATTATTGATTTTTCTTTTATGCCCAAAATCATTAGGAAATTAAGTAAAGATCATGTTCCATTAAGATTTTTTGTAAAATTCCTACTATAAATATATCAAAATGTAATTTTTGATTAGTAATATGCATTGTTAAGAACTTAATTTGGAGAACTTTAAAGGTGATTTTCTCAGTCTTTTGATTTTTTTGCACCCTCAGATTCCAGATTTTCAAATAGATGTGTCTCGGCCAAATATTGTCCTATCCTAACAAACCATACATCAATAGAAAGCTTATTTATTGAGCTTTCATATGATGTATACATCTCAGTTTTGTAAAATTTTACCTTATGACTGGTTTTGTGGTCCAGGGTCACATATGGCCACAGAGTAAAGAGACTTTCACTGAAAGGAACTTTGTTTTAAAGTGATTTTAATTGTCATTTTTTATGATTTGATTAATAATTTGCTTTTAAACTCACAAACCCCCTGCAGTTCCTTTACGAACCCTAGTTTGGGAAGCCTTGATGTAATATAATGTTTAATGCACTTCATGTTGTAAATTACAATGAATAAAACATATTTCCTTACTCTTTGCATTTCTTACAATCTTTATGGTACAAGATAAAACTATTTAAATGAATGTGATAAACGAGTTAGGTCAAAATGAATCTAAAAGTAATCTGATTATATTACCTAAAACGTGTAATGTAACGATTATGTTATGACTACAATTCTGTCATGTAATCTGGAATCAGTAATGGATTACAATTTGTTAGTACAAAGCTAGTCGCATCGGCAACAAATGCTAGAGCATGTAAAACTGAACAATAAAAGTCACAAACAAGCTATTTGATGACATTTGTTCAGTAAGCATCTTAGTGAAGAGAAATTTACAATTCATGATATTGACTTTCAAGTAGAGTAGTTATATGTATTACATATTATGTATGTGTGAGAAGAAAAGGTGGAGACCCTTTAGATCTTAAGAAATATTGTTGTATCTCCAGATGACCAGTTTTAAGTAAAACGTTTGAATCGTTAAATGATCAAATAAAACAGTTTTTAACTTAAAATAATATTTTGATTAATTACCAATCAGGTTTTAGGGTACATCGTAGCACTATAACTGCAGCTCTGTTAGTTACAAGTGACATTATAAAATCGCTCTCTGCAGCGTCATTTATTATATTTAGCTTATGATTCTGTTGACCACAATCTATTGTTACAGAAACTCCTGTTACTAGTAAAGCTGCTTTAAAATAGTTTAAAAACTATTTTTTTTAAATGCACTCATTGTGTATGTTCAGAAAACTACAGTTCCCCTTTCTATCAAGTAAAAAAAGAGTACCCCAAGGATCTATTTTAGCTCCCCTCTTGTTTTCTATTTTTATCAATGATTTAGGCCTTGGAGAGAACTCAGCTAATATACATTCGTATGCGGATGACACATATAATGCAGCATCATCTTAAAATCAGGCCCTACTCAATTTACAGAATGCATTTAATGTTATACAACATTCACTGTAACAGTTGAAACTAGTATTAAATAAAATAAATGTTTCTAAAATAGACACCACTGCAGAATTGTACTGGTTTTAATGGTAACTGTAATGGTGCCTGTTGGTCTCTGCTAGTAATTGGTCACCTTTTATTGGTGGCTTGTTAAAACCACTAAATACTAATGGAATAAGTCCAAAAACACACTACAGAAAACTATTTATTTTGTTTGTTTGTTTTAAGGGGTAAAAGTTGATGGTTTGTAATGTTTGTGATGACACTTGTGTAGAATTTCTGTGATGATTTCTATTGCTTTTTTCAGCAGGGAGGATAGTTTGTGAGTTGTCCTAGTGATTTAGGAGTCCTAGTCACTACACCTACCATTCCACAGATTTAAGAGCTAGTTTTTGTGCTAAAATGATTTTCTCCTAAATCGGCAAGTTATGAGCTACTTTTAGCCTTAAGGCGAGACACTGCAGGTGAATAGAATAAAAAATGAACTAATAGTTATCCCCTTACTTACCCAGTTGATTGATTACATTGATAATTGCAAACATTTTTTGTATTACAAGTTTCCTAAAATGTTTAAATATGCAATATGAGGAATTATTTAATGAAATGTGTGCTAATTTGCATGCATTTCTAGTACAAAAATCTAAACACCGGATAAAGTCTGTTTCAAAATTCTTGCTTAATTTATTTGACATATTAGAGTCAAAACTTTCTACAGAGGGGATTATCAAATTTTGGGCATCTCATCAAAAAAAAAAAAAACAGACAGAAAACCATGTTTGTTTGTTTTTTGTTTTTTTTACCATTTTTGGGGGGATAAAATGTATAAAATCAAGCAAATTATATATGAATTAATCCCTCTGTAAAAACCTTCAGGATATAGACAGGATTAAAAAAATACAGTTTGGTGTGTAAGTGTTACTGAAGTGGAGATTTATGGCTCAGTGTAGAAGAAAAAAAATTTTTTTTTGAGAAAACGGCCTTTAAAAATAAGCATTGTAATCTAAATATATTGACACAAATTGATAAAGTGCTATAGAAGAAACACTTGACCGTGTCTTTTGGGTGATTTCTTTCCACTAGTCTGAAAAAACACTTTATGAAACACCAAAAAGCCCCAAATCTCAAACTTGACAGTTTTTGCCTGCAGTGTCTCCCCTTAAGATGTTTTGTGAAAACAAACGCTGATTTGGTCATCTGAAAATATGTCTATCTTCACAGGTCTCAAAACTCTCTGCAGCCCTACAGAGTTTAGATTCAACCCTAGGTAAACACCTGATCCAGCTAATCATGTCCTTCAGGTTGTTTTTTTAAAACTACATGGTTTGTGTGTTGGAGCAGAGTTGGAACTAAACTATGCATGGCTGCGGCCCTCCAGGAACTGAGTTTGATAGACACTTTTTCAGATTACCAAATCTGGATTACATAGCCCCTAACTCGGTCCTGGAAGGCCAGTGTCCTGCAGAGTTTAGTTCCAACACACCTGCCTGAAAGTTTCTAGCATGCCTACACTTTTAAAAATAAAGGCGCTTCACGATGCCATAGAAGAACCTTTTTTGTTTAAATGGTTCCATAAAGAACCGTTAACAGCTTCGCAAAAGGTTCTTTGTGGTGAAAGAAGGTTCTTCAGATTCTAAAAAGGTAAGAAAGAGATGGTTCTTTAAAGAACCTTTGACTGAATGGTTCTTTGTGGGACCAAAAATTGTTCTTCTATGGCATCGCTGTGAAGACGCTTTTAAACCACCTTTATTTTTAAGAGTGTAGACCTTGGTTAGCTGGCTCGGGTGTGTTTATTAAAGCAACACTAAGTAACTTTTTTTACCTTAAAATAATGTTTCCGAACTCGTGTCAGTGGTTCATCAACTCATAACAGGGTGAAACGGCACTTTCGTATTCGCTTTGCGACCCTCTATCAGCCATAACAGCACTATGTAAGTTTGGGTCGTCGGGTCGCGGTTTTGTAGTTCAAATGAGACTACAAATGCGACTTGCTTCACGGCAGGCTTCACAAAAGGTTTTCACACATTTATAAAGTCATACAACATACTCTACCTTGTCACTGGACATTGTTATTTCCAAAGCCGCTCCTGGATAGCCTTTCAAACGAATAACGTGCATGTGACACGACGGTAGGCTAAATTATTTACGACAGCGGTAATGGACAATTCCGCTTCTAACCTGTAGAGGGAGCATTGAGGGAAAAGTTACTTAGTGTTGCTTTAAGCGATGGAGCTAAACTTTGCAGGACAATGGCCCTCCAGAAGCAGGATTGGACACCAAATAAATAAATGGAATATTAAATGATATGCTGAAATGTTAAGTGTCTAAACACATATGGCAAGAGTTTAAAGAGATCAGGTCAATTTAGTTCAAATGAAATATCTATATTATACACTGTAATACAGTTTATAGTGAATATACTAACAATTAGGCCATCTCATTTTGAATCGTTTCATTTAGGCAACAAAGGAGAGGCTGTGCTGTTTTGAGTGCAGACACAGATACAGGCCATTGAATTTAATAGTTTCAAATCACAGTTCAAGCTCTTTTGATGGTCTGTTACAAAGATTGTCATTATTAAGCTCTATTATCAAACTGTTGAATAAACTATTATCCAGCATGAAATTAAAATGTGGCTTGTTTTAACACATCAGAGAATCATCCAACTCTGTGTTCATTTTGATCTGGAATTATTATTTTTTAATTGATTCCAGAAAGTGTTTGTGTTCTCATGTTTGCTCATGTGGTGTTGACTCCACTTATCAATACATTGCAAGGTTTTCTCAAAGGTGAGGCTCCTCCTTTTACTTTGAGAACTGACACCGGAAAAATGCCTTTCTTGCGTAGATTTTTTGTCTCGTTTCCAGCCGAAATACCTAAAAATTCTTAAATCAAGAAGGATTTTCTAGACAAGTAAAAATTATTTTCTTGTTTTCAGAAACAAGTTAAAGTTAAGTGAGTTTTTGCTTAGAACAAGCAAAATAAAATAAAAAATCAAGAGTATTTGTGACCCTGGAGCACAAAACCAGTCTTAAGTCGCTGGGGTATATTTGTAGCAATAGCCAAAAATACATTGTATTGGTCAAAATTATTGATTTTTCTTTTATGCCAAAAATCATTAGGAAATGAAGTAAAGATCATGTTCCATGAAGATTTTTTGTAAAATCCTTACTATAAATATATCAAAATGTAATTTTTGATTTGTAATATGCATTAAGAACTTAATTTGGACAACTTTAAAGGTGATTTTCTCAGTATTTTGATTTTTTTGCATCCTCAGATTCCAGATTTTCAAATAGATGTATCTCGGCCAAATATTGTCCTATCCTAACAAACCATACATCAATAGAAAGCTTATTTGTTGAGCTTTCATATGATGTATACATCTCAGTTTTGTAAAATTTAACCTTATGACTGGTTTTGTGGTCCAGGGTCACATTTTACAAATACAAGATTGTTTGTCTTACCCCACTGGCAGATTATTTAGCTTGTTTCAAGCAAAAACACACTTAATGTTGACTTAATTTGAATATTTTTTACTCATCTAGAAAATCCTTCTTGATTTAAGAATTTTTAGATAGTTTGGCTGGAAACAAAAAACGTACATTGTAGGTCCAGTTTAGTATGCTTTATTTGTATTTGACGTTGTTTCAACACTTATGAATTGATGTTTTGGCAGGATCCCAGATTGATTGTGTGCATAAAAAAAGCGCATAGACATTGTTCGGTACAGTTTTTTAGTTTTGTTTTTTTATTTACAAAATGTATTAAAATTCTTTGTACAAGGCCTCACTATCAGGGCTCGGGAAACGACAGCCACGCATGCACGTCTTACATCAGCCTGCCGCCTCCTCTGGGCTGAAGTGCAGTTTTACAGGTTAGGAACAGGTCGAAATCTGAAAGCTGAAACCGACTTTCTACCGACCCTCTAGAATCTAACGGAAGTCGCAGGGCTTTACTTGGCAATCACAAGTTTTCGCATGCAGATAGAAAATTCGTTTGTGTGAATCCTTCACTACAAATGTACAGATTTTCGTGTTCCACATTTGTAGTCTTTTAAAAGCTTTTCGTTATAAAACTATCTGTCCACGGTCACGGGACGGGCCGTATCCTCAGTCCCGTGGAGTCACAGTTTGTTTTCTTTCTCTCCAACACAAAAATGTCACAGCAAAATGTCAATGTGCTAGCTTCCCGTTAGCTCCTTTTATAAATCTATTGTAAATGTTATTAATCCTAGTCTCGTTTGCTAAATAATTCACCAAACACTAATAATGCTCGTCAAATAAAACTAAATCTCAAAGCTCGATTTCATGTGCGAATTATATTCGGAAAACCGTGAGGTAATCAAAGACTACATCGTAAAAGCCATGTCCTTTTGTGAACTGCGGTTTATCTACATTAATGTGATCCGTTTTATAGCTTCAGTTTCTTGTACAGTATGCTGTGATAACTACAAAATCTTGGAAGTTCATGTCCGTAAGTACGTAGAGTGTGTGCAAATGAATGAAATCGTCTGGCGATTTTTGGTTTTTTTGAAGCTCCATTATTGAAGGTCAAATGGGGTTTATAGCTTCTGAACTTCCAACTCAACTTCAGAGAAATATAGATCAGACAAAAGAAAAGCACACGATATACTGCAACATATCCGACCGACTCTGGAATTGAAACGATCCATAATCTGATAAATTAATACACCGATTGGATGAGTGTGAAAGCAAATTTACAGTATTACAAGCGTTTGCTCGACCGCCGGGTTCCACAAAGTCCAGAGAAGACGTCTCGAGTCAGATCGGCCCATTCGATGTGTGCTAAGATCGCAAGTGATGGCTTTATTTCTCGCTGTCCATGGACTTTTTATTTCACAGGTATGAGGATGAAGATGACGGTGATGATGGCATTCCGTGGGTTTGTGTGATTGGAGCGATGCAATGCTTCTGTCGAGAGTTTGCATCAGTGTGATACTCTGAATATTCCATAAGGCACTGAAGAAATCTATTCCAATTCTTGCGACGGTCCACGCGGGCCGTGGTCTTGTGTGAGCGTGCTGTGGCGGCTGGAGCTGATGTGTATGGAGGGAGAGAGAGATAGAGAGAGATAGAGAGAGTGGGCGAGAGGGGCGGGCGACCCCTCCTGAAGATCCAGCCGTCTCTGTAAGGTGTCACACCACGCTGCCAGACTGCCGCTCTGCAAAAACGCACACACATCAGAGAATATGCATTAGAGTGGGAGTGTGCTTCGGGAAAATGAAGTTTGTTTGTTTCTACCTAGCAATCTATTCTCTGATATCTTCAGCTGCTGGGAAATTTATAAATCATCTTTAAACATTTCAATGCAACACTAGTATTTCCACCAGCTAAAAAAGTCAGTTATTTCTAGCTTTCAAATATCAGTTTACATTTTCAAACATTCAATTTGCTATTAATTGACCATATGCATGGATTACTTCCTTGTTTTAGACAAGCCAGCTCAGTCATTTCCGGTCAACTGTACTGTGCCGTAATAGGAGTGTACTTTGCTCGTTTTCTCTACATAATCCATTCACAATCGAAGAAAAGTTTTGTTTGTCTAAGAGGACCAAAAGGTTCTTCACCGGAGGTGGGTAGTAACGAATTACATTTACTTCGTTACATTTACTTGAGTAAATTTTTGGGGTAACTAGTACTTTTCGAGTATATTTAAAGATAGGTACTTTTACTCTTACTCAAGTACATTTATAGTGAAAAAACTTTACTTTTACTTCGCTACATTTGATGGCGTTCCTCCGTTACTGTCCTCAGAAACGTGTCGTTGGCATTTTCATTTCATGTCTGATAAAACTGCGTTAATGCTGCTGTGTATACAGCTGTTACTGAAATATTTCAGCGCTCCTAAAGCGCTGAGAATGACAGAGAATGAATTTTTCATTTCCAATACATTTTTTTCAGCTGTTTATGGTCAAATGATTGCAATTATCGACCCATGTTTTTATGGAGCAAACACAGAGTTGTAAATGTAAAAAGTTAAGGTGCCTTCTAAAAATCTAAACAAGTACAGTAATATTTATGTTTTAAATAAATATATTAAATTATAAACTCAATTTATCCCTTTTAATGTTATAAAGGATGAAATGCCATAGTGTAACATATTTTGTTTTTGTGTGAAACTGTATCTGAATTTGAAATCATGCCATTTTATGGCTTAATATTCTACTTTACATTGTCCAATCCCATTACTGTTTATTTTACTTTTGCAGATCTTAAAAAAGGTTATGAATTGCTTTAAATTAATATTTAAAAATTCTGCAGATACACTAAATGAAATAAATATCATGAAATAAAATTACTTCCTTGATATTTGTTTATATTTGTGCATTAAAAACATTTTTGATTAAACTCCTATCTGATTTTCTATATATATAAAAAAAGGTCTTTTTTTATTTGGGCTAGTTAAATTAATTTTCGGGCTACCAAAATCTGAAGAGTACCTGCCTGAAGGGCTACCAGAAATTTTGAAATTTTGTGAGCCCTATATATATATATGTATAAACACCTTACTTAGAGGTGTGTGGAAGCAAACAGTTTGAAATTCAGGGTTTTCACTTCATATCAATCAGATCAGAAGTAACTAGTAACTAGCTACTTGAGTACTTTTTCCATCGGATACTTTTTTACTCTTACTCAAGTAACTATTAAGATTGTTACTTTTACTCTTACTTGAGTAAATATTTCCATAAGTACTTGTACTTTTACTTGAGTACAGATTTTGGGTACTCTACCCACCTCTGTTCTTCACAGTGATGCCATAGAAGAACCACTTTTGGTTCCACAAAGAACCATTCAGTCAAGGAGCCATCTCTTTCTTACCATTTTATAATCTGAAGTTAAAGGTTCTTTATAGAACCATTTAGACAAAAAGGCTCTTTTATGGCATCGTAAAGCACCTTTATTTTTAAGAGTGAATGACAAACGTTTAAAAAGATATGAGTAAATTGGCTAAATATGCACGAGTCATTGCTAAGATTGACAGTAATAACCGGATGAAACATCTGACAAGCTGATGTCAAAAAAAGAGCAGTGCATTAAATGATTCAGACTAAATTCAGAGTAACAAAACTACAGCAGTAACAAGTTTGTGTTGGTTAAATATAGGCTATTTAATAGCTTTACAGTTCAAGATAAAACTTAAAAGATGTAGTTATTAAATTATATAAAATATTTTAAATTCATATTGATTCATAGTGAGTGCATTTAATTCTTATACCAATAATATTGAACTTATTTAATTTGTAGTGAACTATATATACATATTTAAACAATTCACCCTTATAGGCTGTTTGTGTTTGAGTTTTATTTTATTTATTTTTTTAATGACTTTCTGCACTTGCTATACTATATAATGCTGTAAAAGTACTACAATTTATTATACTAGTAATTTTATAATAAATTGAAAAGCAAGACGTCTTAAAAAAACTACGGAGTTGAAATGGCAGCTGCAGCCTATGAGTGATCCTCTGCTGCCATCTTCTGGTTATATGGGTCATTTCATGTCATTTTCATCTTAAAAAGACCTTGTTTTCTGTGAAAAGACATTTTTTTCCATGTCGACTTTATGATTGAAAAGTGAATCTTTGAAGTGAATTTTACTGCACAGCTGTAGAGTTAATAAAGTAGTAAAATAATAAAGGCTTTAAAATATTACAAGATTTTAAAAATGTGTTCATGACTATTAAGGCAAGTTACTGATGATCAAGAATACGATTAAGATGTTCTTCAAGAGAAGTATCGTTAGCTAGCTAACATTAGCCTAAACACACTATAATAGTGTTCTGCTGTCAGCATTTAAATGTACAACTATGAAGGTACTCTCCTGGGATTACAAGCTCAGCATTTCAGTTACATGTTGTTAAATAATATGAAATTGAATGTTAATGCCGCTGTCATTATTTACAGTGTTGCAATTATTATTTTTCTCAGTTTCTGATAAGAACGAGGCAGCAGAGGAGTCTCAAGAGTGTCCACCTATATATAGCACATATAAAAAATATATATATATATATATATATATATAAAAGCTTCAGCGGAAGTTTACAAGCTGGCTTATTATTATACGCAAGTTATAAACAACGCTCCGTGCATATGGTCAACTGTAATTTGATTTTTTTTTTTTTTTGATAATTATTGACCTAGAGAGTCTACAGAATTGTATTGCAGTGTTTTTTTCCAGACCTAGGACTAGTTCGCAAAAGTAGGCTTTAGACATCTTCTCAATCATTTAACAAATTATTTGATTGATAGCAGTGGTTCTAGAAGCAAAGTTGTCCGGATTTGAGGAGCTCTATTGTATGATACGAATATCCAGTCCTCGGGGCCCATTGCTCTACACATTTTCTATGTCTCCCTCATTTAACGCACCTGATTCAGATCATTAGCTCATTAGGAGAAAGATCCATGAACTGAACTAAGTGTGTCAGATTCAGAAACATACATAATGTGCAGAGCAGTGGGCCCCGATGACTGAAGTTAAGAACCACTGGTCTAACAGGTGCTCCAATTTCGTTGGCCAATAGCAGCCATGTTTTTTTCAGATACCCAAATGTCCTTATATACACTTTTAGCACTTTGGACTAAGACCGTGCACACCAATTTTCACGCTGAAAGGACAAATGGTTGTGCAGTTATAGCTATTTTTATGTTTTTTTTTCCATCCAACAGTGCCACCAAGTGGCCAAGCTCCTAGATTTTTTCCTGTGACCTCAGGTTTGCGCTCTTACATAAGTGTCCTGAGTTTCTCATTCCATTCAGGAGTTATAGGCATTTTACTTAAAGAGGCCCTGGCCCTTTCAAATGTTTTGGCATCCCTTTGCGATGGTGAGTCGAAAGTTCAACAGAGAATCTTTCTGCACTGATTTTGTTCTGATTGTGCATAAAAAACCTAGGACTAGTTCGCAAAAGTAGGTGCAAAACACCTAAAAATTTTGCCAGGCACTTGATCAAATCTGAAGCAGGTGTTTTGTCCAGTGGGAACTGCATTGAGCCTGCGACTGGCAGTTTAAGCTACGTTCACACTACAAGCGTCATGCAAAGACAAAGCAACAAGATCCCATTCATTTCAATGGAGAGCTGGCTATTTCCGGTAACAAGAGCGACAGAGGAATCCTACAGGAATCGTTCAACTTTATGCAAATGAAGAGCGACTTTCTTCTCTCAGCCGTAGATAAACATACGCAGTGGAAAAAAGTAGGCTTTGCTTCTCATTCATTTTTGTTTGTATGTACGGATTTAATTTATATTTATATTATATTTAGTCTTTAGCCTCCAAAATGTCTGTATTTAGTGGCAGGAAACCTGATTCACTGTCAATGAAACCAGTATGGAGAAAGGCCCACTAGCAACCTCGTCATTATAGTACTACCATCCATCCAAGTTTCAAGTCTCTACGACTTACGGTTTTGTCTGCATGATCAGTTTTACATTGAAATCGCTAATCGGTGACCATTCTAACATTTACAATAGTCTTTCAGTGCTACGTGTTAGAACCCCTAATAATATTTCACAACATTACATGTTTGTTTTGTATTTTTGATCAAATAAATGCAGCCTTTGTAAGCATGAGAGACAATGGTAAAGTGCATGTTTGTATTTTAAGTATTCCCCCCTGGATTTATGAATGAAACAAAACCTTTGTCTGGACAGGATGATTTGTATCACTTCAGTGCTGCTGAAAATAATGCCACAATGCAAAAGAGATTAGTACCTCCGAAATGAGCTTTGTGTTCTGAATACAATTTTCTCTTGGTTTCAGAGTGAAATATGACCAAGATTTGTTTCACAGAGATTCACAGATGAATGTGGGGAAAAAAATGTCCAACTATGTTCTGATTTGATATAATTCAATACTTTAGATAATAATAACGGGTCCTGTTTCTACTGTATTGGTTTGGTTTTCCAAATATTTTCTCTGGGCCAAACGATACACATGTAGAACATGGATATCTCTGACTACTTTTTGCCAGAGTACAAATATTAGCAGAATGTGTTTTCATCGCATGCCGAAGCGCAGTCTGACTGATGCAACCATTTGAAAACAAGCCAGGCTTTGGAAAAAAATCAGCCGGAACACTGCTGCATTGATTCGATTATCTGGAATTAATAACAAACACAATCTCCAACTTTGGCACACACACACACACACACACGCACACGCGCGCACACACACACACACACACACACACACACACACACACACACACACACACACACACACACACACACAAACAGACACAGAGTAACTGTAGAGGCATTACCGTTAGATCTTAACGCTCTCTGTTCCGTACACGTTGTATCCTTCTCGGTACGTGGCAAAGTTTTGGGTGTTGGCTGGCGGGGCTGGCTTATAGTTTTGGGCGTTCTTTTCAAGTTTCAACCGTTTGGCTTCTGCACGTGACTTGTAACAGAACTCTATCAAAGCCACCATCATGGCCAGCCCTAGTCCACCAACCAGAATATAGAAGACACCAGCAACATTGCTCAGGCTCAGTGCACTTGTCTTGTCCTAAGAGAAGCGAGGGGCATAGTTAGTATATCTTGCAGTGGTAATCCTGACACAAAACACACTATAACTCCTCACATGTTCTACTGGCTAGGAATTACATTTCTACGGCTACCAGAGGAATCTAGATTCCAATGGAGAGATTAAGCCAAAATATCCATCTGTGTCTAAAGTTCTAGCTCAATGTCATTTAAAGACAAATGAGTTCAATTAGGACCATAACTGGTGAATGTAGATGGTTTCTCTAACCTGATCTTCTCATTGGCTTCTTCATGTATCTGAGGAAGCTGGTCAGTTACGTACAGGTCAGACCTCTGACTTAATAACCTTACTTTAAACAACTGCCTTTCCATCCTTTAGCCTTCAAATTCATATTTTGACATATTTTCTACACCAGAGTACTCAATTTAAGAACCAGTCTGAACCATTCTGCTGCAGTTTACCCCCCAAACTTGTCCATTAAAAATTTGTCCATTAGTATTACACTATTTGCCGTTTCTAGAGCTCGTTTTACACCGCTGCTGCACTTTGACTGTTCGATTCTGTCCGTTACTACAAATGAACACGATTAGTCAACCTTTGCTCGTCTAATGAAACTTGCACTGAAACTATTTGTCATGAAGAGGGATGTTCGTGGTTAACGCCACGGGAGGTCCAATAAATGAACAGGCCGCTTTCTTGCGTAAAAGACAAATAAGATACAACACTAATACATCAAATTTTAAATTCGAAGTTTGGTGAGTAATAACTGCAGCATAATGGTTATCGAGTCATTTATATCAGTGAAAATAAGCAAGACAATTAGTATACAAAAATGAATCTAATCTGGTGATCAATTTGCACTTTTAACTAATTCCCCAATAGATTTATCATTACGGCTTGATTTGAGGGCATTCTTTGTAAGAGAAACAACAACAGAAAGAAATGTCTAAGTACCCCTTAGCTGATCATTGGGGAATCGTGCAAAACTCTAGGCCACACGTCTTTATTGTTTCCTTATACGTGGCCGTGAATCATTACGACTACTGTACATGAGTAAAATCAAGACTATTGGTTTGTTCCTTGCATATGAACAATATGTCAAAATGCAGTTTTTGGAATCAGTACAAAAGACCTGCAGCGACTGACCTTACTTCCCGAGTCCTTGGTTCCACATTCACCCTTATCGTACCACCATTTGTTTTTCAGCTTGGCTAAGATGCCTTGTTCACTGAGTTTCAATACTGCAAGGTTTACAGGAGTTCTTCACGTGGGAAATAACATAAATAACATTATATTATGTTATTTTATGTTATTCAAGTCTTAACTACTTCATACTTGACAAAGCGATAAAGCAGGGCTCCTGGCCATTATCAACACACATGTGGCAGGCATTCTGACTAGTACCTTCCATTCACCAGGGCTAAGCTAGTGTGCCAGGACCTACCCGTATCGCTTTGAGTAATCGGCATACACTGTTAAGAGAAGAACGGGCAGGTTTCTGAAGAGATCGCCTGCATGGCTATAAAAGCAGAGAAGCGTCTTGGTTAATTTGATCATCTGAGAATGTGGATCTCCACTCGAACCCTCGACTGACTGACAGACCAACGAAAATTACCAGTAGTATTTTGCTCAGGCTGAGGAGAGCTGGCGTTAAGGCAAACACACATACAAAAGTAAACAAGACCGTACACAAATCAGTCAAAAGCATTTGCAGAGTAAAACACTGTTACCTGGGTGCAGGAGTTAACCGAACCCGTGCCTACTCGTACTAATCGCTAGCTGCGGGTACTATAAATGACATTAACATTGGCGGCTAATGAAGCAGTCCCTATATCGTAAATAAATAATCCGCTTGCGATCACTGTTTGATGTGGCGGCCATTTTGGGTAGTATATACCCAGATAGCACACGTTAAAGATCACTTAATCTGGAAAGCATCTGCTGTGTTCAAACATCTGACAGACGTCCGTAAGATGTTTTACATACATTCGAATTCATAAACATCTTAAAGACATCTATTTGACATCTGATTTGAAACATCCCATAGATGTATTGCAGATGTGCAAACTCTCTTCCAGATGTCTTCCAGATGTAAATGCAAACATCAAATAGACGTCTCCGTGATGTGTGTATGTTTTCAGGGTACAGTTAAAGTCAACATGAAATCAATATATTTTTTATAATGTCTCCAAGTGAAATATATTTGGATTCGTAAACCTAATAATTTTAGTCTGCTTACTTCAAAAAATAAAGTTAATTCAGCATGTTTAGTGCTGTTTCCTCGTAATTATTTGTGAAATTTATCAGCAATTTCTGTCTCAAAGTCAATTCTACAGTATTTTTTTTTTCCATGATCAGTTCTTGTTGAATATTGTTATTGCAATTCAAATAGATTTCGATTATCATTTCATGTTGACTTTAAATCACTTGCTAGTGAACGGCATTTTTCTATAATGTAAACATCTAGGATTTAATTCTGTTTTGTTTTTACTATAATAGAAAAGCATGCCATCACTCCTCTAGATGTAATTAGTCGCTTAAATGTTCTTTACATTTCTCATGGCTCCTGCTGATTTAGTTATGTGGTCCTAACATTTCTTTTAGCTTGGGGAGAGACATTGATTAACAATGTAATTATCCTCGGACCGTTTGGAGTGACTGGAGTGGGAAACCTATCAGCAGCGAGGATGGCAGCGGGCTGCCAGGGGCCGAGAGGAGAACGGGTTGTGTGACTCATGATGTCTGTTTGTCGCAGGTGGCTTAATGTGGATTTCTCTCCTGTTTTTCTCTCTTTTTGTTGTGTTTTTCCACAGCTGGCTGTGCGGCTGGGTCCAGACGCGCCATTGCAGCCTCACTGCATTAGATCATTAGAGCTAGCCCATCCACCGCGTGGCGACTAATGGGGGCTTCAAATCACTGCAGACTGCAAAAACAGAGAGCTGGAACAAAGAAGGTGATTATGAAAGCTCACATAACCTTTCACCTTCATCCACAGGCAGGGGGCACCATGCTTTTGTTTGTACTGAAAAACCTGCTCCCTAACAACTAGTACAGACGTTATTAGAGAGGCCCCATTTTCAGGAAATAGGAAACTACGGGGAAAAAATGACAATTAAAGTCAACATGAAATCAAAAGTGGCCTAATGTTCTGGCTGATTACACATTTCTAATTCTAATTAATCTTTCAGATAAAAATATAATGACTTGCTCCTTCTCAAAAACAGTTGTTTATGATTGATGTCGCCTAGGTCTTAGTAGCTATGTGGGCGTTTTATGCCTCTTTCCAACCCAAGCTCGTTGCACGAATGTGCCTATGGAAACTTGTTATGATCACGTTGCTTCTTGCACCTTTTGCAACATTTTCATAGTGAAATGTCCAGAGGGTGGTTATAAAACAGGTGAGCATGAATCTGGCAATGTTTTACAACAACAGTGGTTGGTGTACGTATCCGAAATTTAATGTCTGTTTTATTAGTTCTATCATGTTTAAAATTAATGAACCATCTACACTAAACCTGAACTTAAACCTAACCAATAGTCTTAACTGATACAGTATCAGTTTATGAATCATGCACTGCTTTTTGTGATGTCGTAACTATTGTCCTTGAAGTATTTGGAGGCATGTTTATGTTATTCAATAAACCTTGGTTGTTTTTTTTTCAGTTCTAGGTGATGTAGAGTTTCTAAAATCTTAGTATGCAACAGTCAGTGCAGAAATCTAATGCTAATTAATTAGATAGCAATACCTTACATTTTGTTTTGTTATTGAACAATCAACAACATCCCTCACTAAATTGCACCCAGAAATGTCATATTACGAAATAGAATGGGTTGCGAATGCCATTTCATGTTGACTTTAAATCAAATGGAAAATCTTCCCCAAATCCCTAAAATGAGATTAAACAAGCTAATTTAGCACTAACAAAATCTAGTATATTTTAAGTGGCGAAAAAGCTAGCATTTGCAGTCCTAAATGTTATGCAAATGCACACTGAAGCATTATGGTGGAGTGCAAGAAATTTCAGTTAAATTGAAATGCTTTTAGCGGTTTCATAAATCCTTTTACATGTTATGTTCTATATTGCATTTATTTTACAAACTATATCCATGCTCTACTTTGGCAAATTTTAAGGTCCTGAAAATGAGGCTTTTAAAGCTGGGACACGCATGAAAAAGCACTGTTAGCCCTCATCATGTGTGTCCCCATTTTGACTATTATTCTCAAAACAAACAACAAGAACAGTTCCATATAAAAGTGATTTTGCCCTTGTGCATGATGTGAATTGAACTGGAAAGTCTGAGGGCAGCACATCAGTTAATCTTCACCTCCACATGAGTACAAAATAAGGGCTGGACTGGGCCCAACACGTCCCACATATACCCTGCTGTGTGGGTTAACGTCGGCCTCGTGGAGGGAGGACAAATAGCCAGAATCAAATGAAGTGATGGATTTTTGATCCTGTGTTGAGATTGGTGTGGAGATGGGAATGCTCATGTATGTGTGCTGTTCTTAGCCACTCAAGCCTCAGATCACAGTGTCTGTGTCTGTGTCTTGATCTATGCTGTCTGTTAGTCCTGTCAGACATTCAAGTTTGTGGACATTGCAATGATTTGTCCTCCTACCCGAGAAAAAGAAAACTAAGAAGACTGGGTTTCCGTCCATGGACAGCTGCCTAGCAGAAGCAAAGCGAGAAGGCAATCTCGTGTCTCTCTTTACTGTCTGCCAGGCGGATGTTTTTCTCAGATTCCTAAAACACGAAGAGTTCACCAGACTGAGCGCTAAGATTGCTAACCAAACAGCATCGCTAACATCGGTGTGTGAACGCTACGCTAAAGTGAAATGTGTACCAAAGTGACTTCTCCTCAGTAGGACAAAATCATACTGGTCATTTTCTCTCCTCCGTTAGCCAAGTCAGGGTTCTGGTTTTGCTCTCAGATAATGTGGGTTTACTGAAAAGATGCAAGTTTTTTGTTTCTTTTTTGTTGGTTGTTTGTTTTGGCTCGGTTCAGGAATAACAGGCTTGCCGATTACTCTGTACTATGGTACCCGATTTCGGTGACATTGAGGCTGACCTTGGAGTCACCTCCCCCGCTGCCGCACTCTCCCTTGTCGTACCACCATTTGTTTTTCAATTTGTCCAACAGGCCTTGCTCATTCAGTTTTAAAACTGCCAGGTTAACAGCATTTCTTGAAACAATAAAACATAACTTGTAAGAAAATGCACAGGTCTGTGAGCAATCTACTGCATTAGCAAAGTAGTAGTAATGGTAACGTTACTGAATACGGTGAGCTACTACTACTGAGAGTCAATTATAGCAGTAATCAGAATGGTTGAAAGAGCACAATTTGGTTAAGAATTTCACGAATATGAAGGTAAGAGACGCTCAGAGCAAAGAAAGTGTTAAATATTCAAGGTGGCATGGAGGGTTACGCTGTTTCAAACTGAAGTGTGCGGGATGGGGACATTGTCATTGAGAAGAAAAGTAACAACAACAAACATCATGCAATTAACATTCGTCACAAGTGACAGCGCAGCTTTTACAAGCTAAATTGAAAAACCGTTGAACTGTTAAATTAAAAGTGACAACACGACAGTCAGGAAGGACAGCCACACGAGACAGCGAGAGAAAGATCGAAGGACAAAAAAGACAGCAGAGAGACGGGAAGGGACGCAGACGCACACACACATACACACAGATGTGAAATGACTGCTTAAATTAGCCACTGATAAGTCTCGAAATGATAAAAATCTGGTTGAAAAACTGGAAAAGAAGACAAACATTTAAAGAAGAGAGAACTGATCAGAAGCATCATTGTGAATCAAATAACATTCATAATGCATCATACCGTTACCTCTTTGTCATTTTATAGGGATTGGGGGATTGGGGGAGGGGAGGAGGAGGAGGAGGAAATGACAACACAGGACATCAGGGTAGGTGGAATACTATAACAACATGGAGAATATTGTTATATTATTCCACCCACCTTAATGCTGAGCCTTTGGGGGTCGCCACACCATAGCCTTTAGAGTCCAGATTGCCGCCCACTTTCATGGTGTCGCAGGGCTTCCTCTGCTCAATGTATTCGTTCATGGTGGATTCGAGAAGAAAGGCGAATTTGCCCTTCGACTTTCGTACCCGTGCCACCCCGTCGGGCGTGGTCTTGGCGAAGACGGAGGGCTCGGCCGATTTCATGTACGACCACATTTTTTCGTACACTGCTATTTTGGAACGCTGCAAAGGAGACAAGAAAAACAGACATATGGCCGTGTATCATTATCAATGAAGACTGCAATTACACATCTTGTTGTATATAACTTAACCATAAAAATGATCACAATAACATTGCAGAGTATGTGATACACCGACTAGTAGATTAGTTCTACCACTGTTCAGTGGTTTGATCACCAGGGTTGGGGAAAAAGAAATGCATTACGATATTCCATTATTCCATGAAAAAGTAACTAAATGTGTCTCTTAGTTACTTTTTATGGAAAGTAATACATTACTTTTGCATTACTTTTTTGTTACCTAGGCTGGGCTTGCTTATTTTATTTTTTTAATAACAAAAAGAAAAAAAAGTCATTTTTTGCCAACTCTAAAAAGCCCCTTTCACACCAAACATAAAATTAATAATACTCAGGCTAAAGCAAGTGCCTCTCCCTCTGGTTTACCCCAATTCCTCTTACCATGGGGACATAAGAGGTGTCAGTGAATAAATGGTAAAACAAAGTAACTTGCGGTACTTACCGAATTGATCTGAATATAAGACAATGGTTTTATCTTAGAAATGCATCTGAAAAAAACGTGGTTGGCTTATATTTAGGGTCTAGACCAGGGATCAGCAGCTGATGGCCCGCTGGATCATATAAAGTCAGATGATCAATTTTAAAACATTTGAAAAGTAACGTAAAGATTGCTTTCAGTTTATGATGTTAATACTATCTCCAACCAGGAGAGGTCGTTAGTTTTTAGCCGCTCACTGTATTAACTACAAAGTAGTAGAAGGAGTACGTAAATGTATATTTTCACTAACATTAGCAAATAAAAAAATGGAAAAACTCACTGTGAAAAGCATATTTTCCAGTCAAGATGGTACACAGGTTGTATTTTTACCAAGTTCAAATATGTTTGGAAACTGCTATATTTTTCCCGTTCTGAAAGTGAAACTTGCTTCCGGAGATCTGGCACCTTGGTATAAAGAAGAAAAATGCTGGCCCTCATCGCTATCAAAGTTACCCATCCCTGGTCTAGACTTTGACATGTCAATAATACACCCACAACAATAGGTGGCGCCAAATACGTGTAAAATGAGTGTGCCAGGAAATACGTAATGCAATGCTGTTGTAATGTTAGAACATCGTGAGTGAAAACAAAAGAAAAAGAAAAGCTTGAGTCATGACTGTCATGTTAGCCTGATAGGACCAAACTTCCTCTGCAAGTGATTTTAAAACATTAAAAATAATAATTTAAATAAGATTAGATAAGATAGATTAAAAATACATAAATTAATAAATAAATAAGTAAATAAATAAATAGGAAAAAATATGCATTTTTTTTCTTAATAAAACACAAGATTTGGTTTTAAAAAAAGCTTTATTTTAAAAGCTATATCTTGAAAAGGGTGGTGGTCTTATATTTGAAAAAGTAACTTTCTTGTAAATGCAATCCTTTACTAGTTACTTGGGGAAAAAGTAATTGCAATGCATTACCCCCAACACTGTTGATCACATTCAGCTTTTTCTGTCTGTTAACAACAGGAAGATGTTTCATAGGTCTATAAACTGCAAACCAGTGTATGTGCCTGTCATTAGTTTGTTAGCTTTGCTAACTTATGGCAAATTAAATTTGCAATTGTTAAACGTGAAAATAAAGTGAACCAAAATGTTTTAAATTCACACTGCATACTATTTATTCCTCCTGAATGAAGAAGTCTCGCCTGATCCAGAATTACATTTCTGGTCTCTGGTGTTTCTAGTCAAATTAGCATGCATTCCTAGCTGTTATGTTAAATGTTAAATTGACGACAATGGCTTGATAATTGCTTAAAAATGGCTAGTGTCGCAGTGACTGTCTTTTGCCATTGCCTCACCAAGTTTAATGAGTGGGGGTACATGACTATACTTAGCCAGAACATGACTGACCTTCAACGTTGAAAATGAGTTGAAATAAGGTCAGATGATGTTTCAACACTGAAACAACATTGATTTAACGTTGAATGCTAAACGGTTGAAGCCCAGTCAACACATGTCCGAAATTCAACCATGAAATATGGTTAAAATAAGGTCAGTTGTTGTTTCAACGTTGATATAATGTTGAATGGAAAACGGTTGAAGCCCTCAACACATGACCAAAATTTGAAGTTGAAATATGGTTGAAATAAGGTCAGTTGATGTTTCAGTGAAACAATACTTTAAAATGTAAAATAGTTGAAATAGGTTTTAGAGAAAATCACTTATAAATCAACACTGAAATGAGCTTGTATAGTTTCAAAAACAAGTGTTTAACTTAAAGTTAAAGTATAAAATAATAAGTTTACTACTGTAATAACAGGTGGGTGTTAATATCGTACATACAGATTCAAATCATGGTGAAGTTCGGAGAGCTTTTTGTCCAGAAAATGATAAGAACACTCATATTTTTTCTTTGGGAAACATTTGAACTTAAACACTTTAAGCCAAGCAATGCATAAGGTACCAGACTTGAACCTTCTTTTTGGGTTTGCTGGTTCTCAAAACAAGTCATTTACAGTAATTCATTCTGTTAATTGCTGTTCGGCAACTCTACGGATCGGCCCTGATTTTTATTCTTCATAGAAGTAGTAAAAAGTAGTAAAGGTTTATTAGTAATTAAGTCAGTAACTCTTTTTATCCATTATTAACATGGATTTCTATGGAGGCCAGAACAAGACAACAGGTCAGCAGAAGTTGAAATCTGTCATGATGATGCTCATTGGTGGAGAAACAGATTGGCAGAGCTGACTTTATAGGATAATCTGGGCTGATTTTCAATGTTTTTTTTTTACATGGTACATAAAAAACTATTTTTATTGCGAACCACTTGAAGGAATTTTAAAACTGACCAAGTGTCTCCCCGAGGCTGACAGAAACATATGTTTGATTTGTATTTGATTTATATTAACTGTAACACTCTGCCAGCCATCACTGATGATCCTCGCTTACCAGTCCACTCTTTTTCTGAAACAAACTGTCAGTTATATTTAAATAAGTACTTTAGGTTGGAGCCAAAAATCGCTACACAATACAGCTGCCGATCCCGTTCCCTTCTCTCCGTCCTGTGCTTTCCTGTCTGATATCTGTGCTGTCCTATTCAGTGAAGACAAAAAAATCCCAACAATATAACTTAAAAGTGGTTTAGTATCAATTTTACAGAGATGTCTGTTTTCAAAAAGTAGTAGAGTTTCAAAGAGGCCAACTAGTCAGTGCTGAACTGAAGGTGCAGAAACTGCAGAATTATTTAATGCATCAAGGGGAACATAAATAATGACAGCATATGCCAACAGAGACAACTGCATCAGCAAAAAAGTCACAGCGATTTCCTTCCAGAACACCAAGAGGAACAGATGGACACTTTATAGGATTGTAGCTAAACGACACAATAATAGAGCCTTAAAAATCACCAAAGAACCAAAGAAGTTTATGGCAGGACTGTTATTCAGGAAGCACTTGTGTATAGTGCCAAGAAATGAGGAAATACACATCTGGTGAATGGAGAATTAAACCTGACAGCAGAAAGAAAATTATCCAGTGACATTATTTTTTTGCATCTGGGCTGGTTTATGTTTTAATAAAGTCAAGGGATCTGTTGGTAACTGTCAAATGTGATTGGGAATGTGTAACATTATGGGCTGTTTTATCATCGGAGTCATTATATCAAATGATTGTTGTGTGTGATCATATACCAGCTGAAGAATACGAGGCTGTTTTACTGCTGCACTATATATTGCATGCCTATTCCCTCATGATATTCCCATATTCCCCCAAACACGCATCTACACTATATAATAAAGACTAAGATGGCCTCCTTCATCATTAGGTATAATCACTAAACTCTTATGGGATGTTCTGGTGTTAAAGAAGAAACCGTTTTTCCTGGGAAAAAAATGCAACATTCACCAGAATCAGAATATAAATATTACTTTGTGTAACAGTTTTGTATGGCTAATAATGGGACACTGATTTGTAAGCAAGTGTCTACAGGTATTTATATTCGTCCTGTACAAAACAGATTCTTTTAGTGGAGGATCTAAAGAATTCAAAAGAAACAAAATCAAATTCAACAAGGTCACGACCAGGAACTTCAATGACATTAAAACATACTGGGTTTTACAAGTGCTGTGAGTCAAGATGAAAACTAAACACAAATCCCACAGCGTAATTAAAATGCTATCAAGTGAAACTGCACGAATAGCGGTTTTACTGCATCAAGGTCGATAAACAACTCCATTAACATACTTAGAAAAGTGATATATATGGTGCCACTGACAGAAAATAGCTGACGACACAATATTTAGATCCAAATCCTATCAATAATAACACATTTTACGATTAAAACAATAAATATTGCATGAGTAGGATATCAATAGTGGTCATTTATAAAACAGTTACGGAGACTGTTCCTCACTCAAGTTCAAAGTCAAGTCAAAGATGTTAAGAAGATAATGTTTTCACATTAATGCATGACAAAAAATATTGCTGCATCCCATCTGGCATACCATCTATCTTAATAGCATTCAAGATGATAATTAGTGCCCCTTAAATAATAGTAAACTAAAAATAGTATGCCAAAGATGCTGAGATATGTCCCCAAACTGTCTTCCAACTCAGAAGTTTGTACTGTTCCATGGGTGTTACCTAAGCTTAATATAGTGCATTACCTTTTTTTTTTTGTCATGGTAATGCCATGTGTTTTTTGACATTTACCAGAGTAGTACCATTGTATTCTGTCATGTCCCTTGAGTACACTTCAGCATACTTCTTTAAAAAAAAGAGTACTTAATATGAAAAATTACTTTATGCTTATGTATCAACTGAATCGAATGTTTCCAAACTCTTAATTTCATGTTATTTGCAATTAAATGAAAATGTATTATAATTTAAATTTATATTAAGCACCAAGTTGCACCAAGTTGCGATGGCACATATTGTATCTGTTAGTGTTCTTATTCAGTTTTTTTTTTTTTTACGCAATTGAGTCTATGGCAGCCCATAGAACTGCTTGCGGGAATATTGTGAAATTTGGCACACTGATAGAGGACAGTCTCAACATTAACCATAGCAAGTTTGGGATCTCTAACTCAAACTCTTTAGCATCACCACTTGTCCAATGTTTTACTTTCTTTATGCTAATAACTTCTGAACCATATGGCGCAAAATCAAAATTCTCTTTTTCTCTGAATCCTTGGCTCAGTCAAATGAATACCAAAACTCAAAAATCGTAAGGTTTATTTATTTTTTCTAATTTTAATAGTTTGTAAAACACACCTTTTCAAACTTGTCCTAGACGGTTTGTCTGATTTTCACCAAAATTGGCTCAGATCATCTTCAGTTCATGCTGGGAAAAAGTTATGGAATTTGAGTTGATTAGTCATGCGAGTTGATTAGGCATGCAAAAATAGATGTGAGCCTATATGTCTGCAATGGTTTGGCGTATTGAGACCAAACGTGGTGTGTGTTATAACAAGCATGACCTGAGGCTACCTGCAGTGTTTCGGCCCAGCGCCACCTAGTGGTCAGGAAATACAAAAAATGGTTTGGCCAAATAGGAGTCTGAAGAAGTAAAATCAAATATTTACATTCATATAACTTTGGGTGTGATTGACTTATTTTCACGGGAGTTTTTAGACTCCTGAATCCTTGCCAAGTCCAGCGATACCAAACATGCCAGGTTTTGCCTTATGGTTTGTGCAGCGTTGCATTTTAGCGCTTAAAAATATTTGCCAATACTCCTATCGACAAGAAACCACCGTAGGAAATTCGAAAACATAGTGTGTCAGCTTTACATTAATGTCCAATTGTCAAAAATTTAATAGAAAGTGTCTATATCTCCAAAACAAAATGAGATATTTTCACCAAATTTGACACACATATGTATGGGCACACTCTAAGGACACACAACAATTTAGTGGGATTGTGCCTCTTGGTGGTGCTGTAATTGAACAAAACATGAAATTGGCATTGACTACAATAGATTATTATAATATAAAATGCTACATTTTTTACCAATGCATTGGTGTACCTTTACAAAACCTTGCATGTACCATCAAGACCATTACCTGAAAGTACTCAAAACTTTTGAGACAGTGCCACCTTGTGGTCAAAAGTGATAACCGATTATATTGTATTACTAGTGGTTGTTTTTATGTTTTTTTTTTTCACCCATTTTGACCAAAATCACCTTAAAATGGCTTCAATTACTCATTGCTGCACTTTTTCAGATTGGCCCTGAAATTGCTGCTTGCAGATATATATGTTTTATAATTACTTCTGTTGTCTTTGAAATATGGTTAGTTATATTATAGTATATTTGTATAGTTATATATATTTATATAGTTATGTTTGTAATTACATACAGTTACAATTTAATAACATATATTTAATATATTGTCATTTTTAAAATATATTTACTTCAAATGTAGTATTGAATAACACACTACAGTTCAATTTAAAATCAAATACTTTACATCATGAAAAGTGATGAAAGTTACAAAAGTGTGCTCTCTTTAAGTACAGTGGCCTTTTATTTCATAAATATATATTTGAAGTAAAAGTATGCCTGCAATGTGACTAAGAGCACATCTTACCTAGAAGGAGCATATTAATACCGAGGCTAATAAATTGTGATCATTCAGTGATCACCATGGTTTACTGGACATCAAAGTACTCACATATTAGCAGTTTCGTGCCATGAAAAAAAAAATGCATCACAGCATACATCATGTTGTGTGGTCAAACCCAAACCCTACTACCTTAACTACAACAGGAAGCGTTTAAACCTTCCTTCGAGGCGAGACAGTCCTACAACACCAATTTGGGTCAAAAGAGAGTTGTTGCTCTGAAACTGTCTCCATTCTACTTCAATATGTCACTTCAACTACTGAAGATGTGCGAATAACAACTGAGATACAGGAGTAGAGACAGGGCGACTGCTCCTGACCGACTGCGAGAGTGACGTGAAGTCGAAAGCTCAACCGTTCTCTCCTCCCTTCAGTTTTGTCAAGCATTACCAGAGCCTACATTGTGCCGAGCTAGAGGTCATATCATTCAGCCTGCAAAATGAAAGTGTCACTGCACCGCAGACGCACAGCCTGGCATATAAACTTCACATTAGAGTCACTTTGAATGGAAAAGAAAGTGTTTACCGCTGCTCTTGCTCTACAGGGCCGTAAGAGGTTGAGGAGCAATGCTTCTGAAGACTGTTAGCTCACGTTCGGAAAGACAGGTAGTTCTTAGAGAGCAGAATTAAACAGCTCTTAGCGTGACGACACAAGCTGCTGCGCTGCCTCTGTGCTTGAGTGTCATACGGGGGACAAATCTGCTGCTAAAGTCTGTTGTCACACATGCCACTGGATGTAAGAAAATGCTCAACAGTTTGAGGATCTCTGCAACATCTATGCTTAAAAACAACAAACCCTTTCGGCTCTATAAGGTTCCTAATTTGGCTATACTGTAATTGTATGCTTCTTCAGATCAGTGGTTACCAAACTCATTTTTGAAGTCAAGCCCCTTTAGCACTGCACATTTTGCATTTCTCCATAATCACCTGATTTTGGTCATCAGCTCATAAGTAGAGACCTCCAAGACTTGAAATGTTTGTCAGACAGAAGAGATAGATACAATGTTCAGCATTGTGGGCAGTGTTGTGGAAAGTTACTTTTAAAAGTAATGCATTACAATATTGAGTTACTCCCTAAAAAAGTAACTAATTATGTTACTTAGTTACTTTTTATGGAAAGTAATGTGTTATGTTACTTTTGCGTGACTTTTTAAATCTGGGCATAGCTTGCTTGCTTGTTTTTAATATATTTTTGGCAAATGTAAAAGCCTTTTCACACAAAAAGCCTCAGGCTTAGAGGAAAGTAAATTCACGTACAGTTTAGACCACAGAAGAAAAAATGTGAACTCTTCAGCAATAAAAAAAGAAAACAAATGTTAGATTATCTTGAGTAATTTTTGCTTATTAGTATGGATTAATTGGATCATTGAAGGTCAGCAGCAAAGAAATTGGTTAATAAAAAATGGGATTAAATACATAATGCAAAATACATGTATTATTTAACATTTAATTATTGCAGGTTTGCATTGAATTCACAGTTTTTATTCATTTTGAGGAATACTGTATCTGTTTTTTTAGTGAGTGAGATAATTTTTTTGCATGTTCACATTTATTCTAGAACTAAAATAGCATCTTACTCATAATTTCTCTCAGCATGGGGACAGGAGAGCTTTTAATCAATAAATGAGGAAAAAAGTAACTGCTGTTACTTATTTGAAAAAGTAACTCAGATATTTTCTTGTCAATTAAAAAGTAATGTGTTACTTTACTAGTTACTTGGAAAAAGTAATATTATTATGTTACTTGCATTACTTGTAATGCGTTTCCCCCAACACTGATTGTCAGGTTGGGAACCATTGCTTTAAAGATGAAAAGAGTTTCCAATTGAAAAGACATAATTTTATTCTTTCACAAATAAACACATACGTTCTCCAGCATACCTGCAATAGGGCAAGCAGTTTAGAGAATGGATGGATGGATAGATAGATAGAGCAGAAGTGATTTTTTTGACCAATCTTTGCCTTGAAATTGAAAAATGTCAGTGGGCAGATGATCATTTGGGATATAACTGAAAGCTGATGTTTTGAGGCATAAACCACACATTTGGAAAACAACTTGTTTAGATATATGTCTTTGATTTTCACGCAGTTTTACAGTACAACAACGTTGGACAATATTTATTTAAAATTTATTTTTGTGCATTTTTATACTCATAAAGTAAGCTTTTAATTTATTTCTTCTTTACTTCAGCAATATTTTGCCAAGTGTCTTTGGTAACTCTTTAAAAATAACTGCATGCAATGAACCATTAGTTAAGCATTAGTAAAAGGTCAATTCATCATTTATAAAGCATTATCTCTACATTTGTCACACCCCCGGACTTTCGAATTGGTTTCTCCCATCATTTCCCCCCGCAGATCTGTGTTTTGGTTCTCCCTCATTGTCTTCACCTGAATGTGTTAATTAGTCTGTCTATTTAATGTGTGTGTTTTCCCCTGCATCCTTGTTGGTTTTTAATGTTACCATCCTGTGTTCCTGTGTTTCCCTTGGATTTATTTAATACATGTCTTTTTTCTACATCGTTGTCTGTGTGCTTCGTCTGATCCCTGACAGAAAGATCGACCTAATACAGTTTTTTCTCCACGTTTTGCCCTTGTTTTGTTTTTCGTTCTTTTGTCACAGTCTTTTGTTTCCGTCGTGTCATCAGAATGAACCCCCTACTCCGTCCAGAATTCATCCTCCTCCGGCAGAAGCAGGGGGATTTACCGCTCGAGGGATTTACTGTCATGTTCCAGCTAGTAGCAAATACGCGCGCTCAGTGCGTTCTATGACGCTACCCTCAACGCGTCATACAGAGCGCCGTCATCCGAGGACGGCCCTCGAGCGGATTTCGCCGCATTTGTGCAGTGGACACTGGCGAGAAACAAACCCTTGTTCCCAGCCTGCTCTATGGAGAATCTCGCTAGTGTCACTCCAGACCCAGAACCCAGCCAGCCACCCCGACTCGTGGATTACGAGCCCGAGCCCACCACAGACGAACCCGAAGCTACCAATGCGACCAAGGAGCCATCGCCCATCGGAGCGACAGAGCGAGAGATCGCCACGGAGCTGGAGGAATCTATGTCTGACCAGGTGCGAGAGCCGGCCACAATTCCCGCAACGGTGGTAATGTCAGCGGAGCGTGAGAGTGCTGAGAACAGCATCACCCACTGCACCGCCGCTGAGGGTGAGCAAAATCTGGAACTGGGAATAATTATAATGGACAATAACTCTGAAATGTCTACATGGATGGATTTCCCACCCACTCTCCCTCAGTTACCACTGTTTAATGACTATAACATTTCAACCATGCCGCCACTGCTGCCTGTCAGTCCCTCTGCTCACCCTTAGTCCACCATCTCTGCAGTGGGTTCGCCGCAGGTCTGCCAGTCATCATCGCCGTCATGGCTGGAGGGTCCCTCACCATCGCCTCCAGTTTCAGAGTCCTGGACTCCGCCTCGGCCCTCCGACCCTGCGGCTCCACCCCGGCTCTCAGCTCCCTGGTCTCCACCGTCGCCCGTCGGTCCACCAGCTCCACCGGGCTCCATCGTCCCTCCGGCTCCGCCCTGGTCAGTCGTCAACCCACCTTCGCCTCTAGACTCTACTCCTCCAGCTGCGCCTCATCACTCCGTCCCTCCGGCTAGGTGGACCTCCTCCCTCCCGCGGGTACAGCCTCAGCCCTCTGTCGCTCCGGCTCCGCCGCGGACCTCCAGATCTCCGCCTCCGCCTTGGTCGCCAGAGCCATCAGCTCTTCGTCTCCGCCTCGGGCTCTACCACCACCTGCTCCGCCTCCGTTGGTCGGCCCCGGGGAGTCGTCAGCCTTTCCTCCACCATGGCTCCTCTCTCCATCGGCTCCACCGTGGGGTTCCATCATGGCTGGGGTCTGGGTCCCACCTGGCTCCTCCTGCTCCAGCCCCCTCCTGTCACCTCCTTGGCTCCTCCCTCCGTCATCACCTCCCTGGACTATTCTGTCACCTTCCTGGACTCTGTATTTTGCCCTCCTTCAGGGAGTCCGTCCTCCGCCAAAACCCCCTCCTAAGACTTTGTACATTGTTTCCCTTGTTTGTCGGCATGAGGACATGCCTTCTGGGAGGGGGAAGATAATGTCACACCCCGGACTTTCTAATTGGTTTCTCCCATCATTTCCCCCCGCAGATCTGTGTGTTTTGGTTCTCCCTCATTGTCTTCACCTGAATGTGTTAATCAGTCTGTCTATTTAATGTGTGTGTTTTCCCCTGCATCCTTGTCGGTCTTTAATGTTACCATCCTGTGTTCCTGTGTTTCCCTTGGATTTATTTAATACATGTCTTTTTTCTACGTCGTTGTCTGTGTGCTTCGTCTGATCCCTGACAACATTAATATACAATAGTAAGCAGTTTGTAATATGGCTGTAAATGCTTTAATCTGGAGTAAAGTGTTTAATATTTGTATTTTCATAATTAATTAATGATCAATTCATCATTTCTAAGTTAAGTATTACATTATTAGCAAACCACTCATTTAGGTATTGTCAGTGGTTCATAAAATCATTCAGAAAGTGTAAGTAAATGATTAATAAACTATTTAAAAGTACATTTATAATTTAGACATATAGTAAAAATTATTAATAAATGCTTTATTAACACATTTACCTACTGTAATTAATTATTAATTCAGGTAGTTATAAAACATTTAGTACTTTGTCAGTTAACTAATTTATGAGCTATTTTTGTGTTTGCATTTAAGGATGCAAAAAAGAACTGTAGATATAAAATAAACAATAAACCTTTGCAATATCATATAAATATTTTACTTAATAAACAACGAAATAAAATAAAGCAAGAAAGTAAATAAAAGCAACAAGATGCATATACGTCAACAAAATAAGCAACAAAACTAACAAAACCCAACAAAATTAAGAAAATATAAGCCTTTAAATCTTCTTTGTAAAAGTTTACGGGGTATAAGTAGTTCTCACTTTAGGTGAGCTCATAAAAACTTAGTTAACTGACTAATAAATGTTTTATAACCACCTTGTCACATTTCACGTCTGTTTTTGTCTCCCCCTGTCATTTTGTGAGCATTTGGTTTAGTCCTCGTCTGTGTAATCACCGTCACCTGTGTTTAATTATGAGTTACCCTTTATAAGTCTGTCTTTGAGTTCAGTGTATTGTCGGTCCTTAACGTTGTGTGAAGTGTGTGAAGATCTCTGTTCCTGCCTGTTCCTGCCTTGTTCCTCTTGAAGATTTATATTAAATATAGTTTGTTTGAAGATTGTCTATCGTCTCGTCTCGTCCTGCACACACCCGTAACAGAAGGACCGACCAAAACCGTTCACGGCGTCTTCCCCTGCGTTTCTTTTCCGTTTTTTGTATCAGTGTTTTATTTTTTATTTTTTTTTCCTCATGGATGACCCCAACGTTTTCATTATCCTCCTGGAGCAGGGGAGCCGTTCTCTCGAGGACCACACCAGAGACTTTTTGCAACTCATACCACTCACGCACTACCCGGACAGCTGCCTGTGCACGTTCTTTCGCAATGGACTTAACATCACCACCAAAGCGCAGCTGTCCGGGGAGGGTCCTCGAGAGAGCATCGCCGAATACATCGAGTGGGTGCTGGCGTCCTGTAGATCTTCCTGGACTGTCGGCTTCATCGAGGAGGACGTCAGCCCCACTCTTGACCCAGAGAGCAGCAAACCATCACCCCGACACGCAGAGCACGAACCCGAGCACACCGCGGATGAGGGACTAGAGCCGCGAGCGACAGAGCCAGAGCCCTTTCCGACTGATCAGGTGCGTGAGCCGGATTCTACATCTGCGACGGTGGATTGCGACGTGGAGCAGGTGAGGGAAATGGAGAGCCCTGCCCACTGCAACACCGCTGGGGGTGAGCTGGAAGACATCTCTGGGGACTTAATTGACTTCTTTTCCGAAGTTGTGGAGTATAACACGCCTGATTTAATAGACTTTTTCTCTGAACCACTGGCTTGCATGAACTCCCCCCCCACCCGCCCTCTTCTGTCTGGATCTGCCTGTTCCCCGCTGGTTCCGCCCAGCCGTCCTGAGTCCCCGCTGGTTCCGCCCAGCCTTCCTGAATCCCCGCTGGTTCCGTCCAGCCGTCCAGAGTCCCTGAAGTCATCAGCCAGTCCCCTTGCTCACCCTCAGCCCACCATCCATGCAGTGGGCTCGCCGCAGGGCTGCCATGCTACATCGGTGGCAGGGCTGGAGGATCCCTCAGCTCCGCCTCCAGCCTCGCAACCCAGATCTCCACCTCGGACCTCCGACCCTGCGGGTCCACCACGGCTCTCTACGCCCTCAGCTCCACCGTCGCCTGTCGGCCCACCAGCTCCACCGGGCTCCATCGTCCTTCCGGCTCCACCTTGGTCAGTCGTCGACCATCCGCCGCCTTGGGACTCCACTCCTCTGGCTTCGCCTCGTCCCTCTGTCCCTCTGGCTCTGTCAGGCTCCTCCCTCCCTTCAGCGTCGCCTTCGTCCTCTGTCGCTCCGGCTCCGCCGCGGACCTCCGGATCTCCGCCTCCACCTCGACCGCCAGAGCCTCCGTTTCCGCCTTGGCCCTCCGGATCCGCGGTGTCGCCCTGGTCCCTCGGCTCTCCATATCCGCCTCGGGTTCCTCTGCCAACTGCTCCGCCTCTGTCGGTCGGCCCCCTGGAGTCGGCGGTCCTTCCTCCACCATGGCTCCTCCCACCGTCGTCGTCCCCTTTGTACTGTCGTTTCTGTCACTTGGACTTTTTTTTGGTCCCCCTCCTTCGGTTGCGTCCTCTTTATAAGACCTAATTGTTTTCATGTTTTATGTTGCTGCCTTATGTTAAACTGGGGTTATTTAGGTTATACTACTGCAATACTCTTTTAGCTGGTCTTCCAGCATGCACAATCAGACCTCTACAAATGTTTCAGAATGCAGCAGCATGACTGGTCTTCAATGAGCCCAAAAGAGCCCATGTCACACCTCTCTTTATCTCCCTGCACTGGCTGCTGGTTGCGGCTCGCATCAAGTTTAAGACACTGATGCTTGCATATAGAACAGCCACAGGCTCAGCACCCCCTACTTCCACTCTCTATTACGAATCTAAATTCCCTCCAGAAGTCTGAGATCCACTAGTGAGAGATGCCTCATTAGGAATGTTTTGGTGCTGGGATGCTGGTTTTAGCTGGTTTATGCTGGTCCTTTGCTGGTTTATGCTGGTCCTTAGCTGGTCTATGCTGGTCATGTTGTTGGTCAAGGACCAGCATAAACCAGCTAAAACCAGCATCCCAGCACCAAAACATACCTAACCAGCATATGCTGTTTTTTTCAGCAGGGCGGTTACAAAGAGGCACAAAATCACTTTCCAGAACATTTTCGTTCACCGTTCCTGCCTGGTGGAATGATCTTCCCACCCCTATCCAGAATGCAGACTCCTTGACAGTTTTCAAGCGACGGCTAAAAACTCATCTCTTTCGACACCATTTCACTTTTTTATTTAAAAAAAAAAAAAAAAAAAACTTTGTTCTCCTCTTTTCTTACTCTTCTCTTTCTAGCTTTTACTCATCTAAACAATGCCTGATGTATGGTATTATGAGCACTTCCTATGTCAATCTGCCTCGTTATACACTCAAAAAAATTATTCTTTAAACTAACTCAATTCAATTATGGACAGTGGTTCCAAACAACCAAATTGTTTTTTATTAACATATAAGCATTTTTTTTAATCTATTCAAAATTATTCAGTTAAGACAACACAATTGAATTAGGAAAATCAATGTGAAATAGTAATGTCCAACCAAATCAATGTAATTAATGTCCTTTAACTTAAAACCATTAAGTTTAGTCAGCTTGTTTTGGTTTACTAAAAAATAGGCCAAACAGCTCATAATTTATTCATGTCGCAATGCATGATGGGAGTCATGGATGAGTTCTGATTGGCTACAACATGGTTTTTTGGTGGTCACCGTTGTTGTGATTCTCACACTAATTCTTCATGTCTGTGTGTCTAAAAGCAAAAAAGCTTTTTTTTTTCTTTCTTCATCTGTCTTATAAAGCCAAAACTGACAGATCTTTTGTTCACAGTTCTATTGAAATCTGTAAGGAAAACCTAAGTCAAGTACTTAAGTCACTATATGATGATAGCTATTTTAAGTACAGTCAATGCTACTTGATGACTTTTGTTCTTGGCTTGTCTGGCTGTTATAACTCAGTAAAAGCAGCCAAACAAAATCTAACATTGAAGATTTAAGGGTCAAGAGCCCAACTAATGCAAACATTGACCACTATAATGGTTGCTTAAATTTTTTTTCCCCTCTTTTGGTGATTCTGCTTATTAACATCAGGTGTCTGTAATAATGATCAATCATGACGTGTCTTCATCAAATACTTTAGAAATTGTCACATCCCGTTTTTGAATGGTGAAATTAAACCCTTTGCGTTACTTTAACAATTCATAATTAAGTAAAGTGGATAATTAAACAGCTTAAGTTATTTAAGCACAATACAATAGTGTTTTGGCGGACAACAAAATATATATATGTTGTTTTAAAATAAAATATTTAAATAAAACCAACAATGAGGTTCAATGGGGTGAACTATCCCTTTAATCTTAAGATATTTTAGACAACATATATTTGACCTCTTCAGCTATTATGCAAACTTAAAGAAAATAGATAATTAGAGTATTTTAGAGTTTGGAATCGTTACAAACTGTCCTCCCCTGGCTCTAACACAGCTCTTTGATCTGTGCATTAATCAATATACAGTAGCTGTATGTCCTGAGTAGTATTCGACACATTGCAGGCTGCTTTCATCATACACGTCTCTCAGCCTCTCCTCATATCTCTGTCCTCGCCACAGAGCTTATTATGGTGCTGTTCACATCCACCTCATATCAGCCGCACCATCTCACTCTCCACTAAAGCTTTACTTCTGAATCATTCGCTTTCCAGACGGAACAGATTTCCCCTCACTGCCCGTTGCTTTTCTGCAGTATACTGCTTGAGCTGTTACTCACCGGAAAGCTTAACTCAGTGTACAGCGCTTCCAAAAAGCATGTGTGAATGTCATTGCATTAGATAACGATCTATCAAAAAGCATCTGCTAGGAGTTATTTTATTCATTAACTCACAACTGTCAGACGTATCAGTCTGTGTTTCCCTAGAGATTTTGTCCAGAGGCTCTGAAAGTTCAATCCGTGAGGTGCTTTTAATTTCATGGCCAGGCTTATTGTTCTGTATAATGTATAAGGTTTAGTGCCCCTGTCCTATAATTCCTGAGCTGTGAAAGTGTTTTCATGCTTTGGGGGAAACGTGCTGCTTGCAGAGATATGCATGAAATATAGGTTCGGATTAGAAATAATGTGCTGTGAGACTTCCTCTGAGCCTTTCCTGCACATTCAACATTCATTTAGCATTCAATTGTTGTAACACGTATAAAAGTTTAAAATACATGAAAGGAAACGCTGCATGACTACCAGTGCACCGTACTGGACAGACCACACAGAAAGGTCAGGCTACAGACTGTTTTATTTTTTTAATGTGCCCAGCGGGCAGCTAGAGCTGTTTTAGACTTTCTCCAGCTCAGGCGAACACATGAACAAATCTGAACAAGCCAGCTCTGACCAGACTCAACCTGATAAAAACTCACACAAGAGTCAGATGAAGAAGTAGAGGTGAAAATGAAAAATAGAAGCAGTGGCAGATGCAGAAACAGAGATGGTGTTGACAAAACTCCATCAAATGCAATATTGCACATCCTAAAGGAGGCACTAGGATCTTCGGAGCACCTTCATTGTGCTACTGGGAATCTGCCTACTGACTGTAACATAGTTTTTTAGGTTTTTGGTATCACCTTATTTTACATATACAATAATAAAGTACTTATAAATCATTTGCATACTATTGCATACTAAAAAGATTCTTCATTCATTGTCACTGTACTTCACAATTCTTCATAAATTACTATTGTTTATCTGTAATTCACACATTATTGTTGCTCCTCCGTATTATATTTTATTATTATCCTTTGCTTTTTTCCTTGTATCCTAACTGATGTATTTAACCCTTATGTGTTGTTAGGGACGTTTTCGTCCACTGAGGGGTGCTGTTGAGTCTTAATTTGGCCACAACTTTTTCTCTGTTAAAGCAAATGGAATGATTTTTGGTGACTAATCTTATTTTGATACATATTTTGGGAAAATGCTTTGAAATTTTTCAAAAACTCAACAGTTCACTGTGGGCAAATTTACTACCCTTTCGTTATGTTTCGTGGCTGAAAACAGCCACTACTTTAAACTGCTGTAAAAATGTATCAGATAAATATTTTTTTCAATTTTTTTTGCATTAATCTATTAATCAACCTCAGTCCTGCTCAAAAATACTAAATGTTTAAAAAAAATTCAGGATTTTAACTCTTTAATTGCCAAATTCCTAAATGATGTCACAGATTTTGGGAAAAAAAAAACACAAAATTACTAATTTTCAATATAAAAGGTAATTGTGGCCTGGATTTTTTTTTACCTTTTTAACAGTCTTGGACATGTGAAAGATTAGTAAGAACATTGGCTTTCATGCATTGTTAGTTTTGGCGCAGCATCAGATTTTCTTTTTTTCTCCCTCATTTATTGTTTGTGGCTGTTTTTGCCCCATTGACTTCCATTATAACCACATTTTTTGATTGCAAAGCCATGACACCATATAATGCTGAATTCTTGATTGTTTGTGGTTTTCCCTGTTGGGAAGGGGTCAAATTTGTAAATTGTACTGTTGATTATCAGTTGGCCCCATTAACCCTTTAGATAGGCCTTTGCAAAAAAAAGCTTAGTTTTACATAGAGTTCTATGGAGTATAACGGCATATTATAGTGTATGTGTGTGTGAGCGTGTGTGAGTGTGTGAAAGTGAGTGAAAGTGAGTGAAAGTGAGTGAAAGTGTGTGAAAGTGTGTGAAAGTGTGAGAGAGACCTTTGTGCACCTTGATACCCCTGAGAAAATCTAAATAAGCACCTCAGCTCTCAGAACGACATGGAGTAAACAAAAATAAAGAAAGTATATTTATGTATTTGTTTTCCATATAGTTCTGAGAGCTGAAGTGCTTTTTTTGATTTTCTGAGATGTATCAAGGTGCACAGAGGTCTCTCTCACACTCACAGACACTCACACACACTCGCACACACTTTCACACACTCACACACGCTCACACACACATACACACACGCACACTATAATATGCCGTTATACTCCATAGAACTCTATGTAAAACTAAGCTTTTTTTGCAAAGGCCTATCTAAAGGGTTAATGGGGCCAACTGATAATCAACAGTACATTTTACAAATTTGACCCCTTCCCAACAGGGAAAACCACAAACAATCAAGAATTCAGCATTATATGGTGTCATGGCTTTGCAATCAAAAAATGTGGTTATAATGGAAGTCAATGGGGCAAAAACAGCCACAAACAATAAATGAGGGAGAAAAAAAGAAAATCTGATGCTGCGCCAAAACTAACAATGCATGAAAGCCAATGCTCTTACTAATCTTTCACATGTCCAAGACTGTTAAAAAGGTAAAAAAAAAATCCAGGCCACAATTACCTTTTATATTGAAAATTAGTAATTTTGTGTTTTTTTTCCCCCAAAATCTGTGACATCATTTAGGAATTTGGCAATTAAAGAGTTAAAATCCTGAATTTTTTTTAAACATTTAGTATTTTTGAGCAGGACTGAGGTTGATTAATAGATTTATGCAAAAAAATTTGAAAAAAATATTTATCTGATACATTTTTACAGCAGTTTAAAGTAGTGGCTGTTTTCAGCCACGAAACATAACGAAAGGTTGTAAATTGAAACAATGCACAAGGGTTAAACAATGTGATTTGTATGTGTTTTATGTAAAGTGTGGTTTGACCACATGCACATTTACTTACGTTTGTACAGACACAAAAACATACAGTATTAATGTATCAACTGCATGTAAAGCATAAACAATTTACGTATGAACAATGTATTTGTGAATATTTTAGAAACTACTACTACTACTACTACTACAGTTAATGTTTAATAAAGGTAGGTTTAAAGCACTTAATTAATGGCAGTTTTTTTACCTAATCTAAAGGAACAACTAGTTACTCTTAAAACTAGATTAAAAAAGAAGTTCACTTCGAGAACAGAAATTTACAGATAATGTACTCACCCCCTTGTCATCCAAAATGTTCATGTCTTTCTTTCTTCAGTCGTGAAGAAATTATGTATTTTGAAGATTTCTGTCCATATAGTGGACTTCTTAAGTGCATCTTCAAAGGACTTCAAATGATCCCAGCCGAGGAAAAAGGGTCTTATCTAGTGAAACGATTGGTTAATTTCTAAAAAATATTGACAATTTATTTACTTTTTAACCTTGAATGGTCATCTTGTCTAGCTCTGCATTAACTCATCAACTCTCATTTCAGTCATCTTGCATCTCTGCAGAATTACCGCCTCAGTGTTTACACAGTGTTCATGAAAAGAAGATTAAATGCCCTTTAAAAAAAAGGTAAAACAGTGATGTAGGACGATTTTGAAGTTGGAGGAAAAAAATTGAGTTTTACAACATACCCTAACTGTCTAGAACCGGAATATACAGAATACATGCAGAAGTAGACAAGACGAGCATTTGAGGTTAAACAGTATATAAATTGTCAATTGTTTTGCTAGATAAAACCCTTCTTCCTCGGCTAGGATCATTTAGAGCCCTTTATAGCTGCATTTAAACTGCATTTTGGAAGTTCAAACTCGGGGGCACCATAGAAGTCTGTTGTATGGAAAGAAATCCTGAAATGTTTTGCTCAAAAAACATAATTTCTTTATAACTGAAGAAAGAAAGACATGTACTTTGGGGGTAAGTAAATTTTCTGTAAATTTTTGTTCTGGAAGTGAACTTCTCCTTTAACAACTGTTACCAACGGTAATAATAGTATCAGTGTATGGTTAACATTTCGTCACCTTAGAATTATAAGGTTCATTCTGAGCACTTTTAAGATATTGAGCTTTAAAGTTTTTGCATTCCATAGACATCTGTAGATAGAACCATTTTTGTTTTGTAAAAAAAAAAAAAAAAAGCCCCAGATTTACATAACTTACAAAAGAAACATCAAATAATGTAAATAAGTTGTCACAGAATAAGAATATGTGAACAACTCAATTTGGACAAATATAGAACCTTATAATTCTAAGGTGACGATTTGCCTAACATTTACATATGAGCTAATTAAACAACAATACTGTATTAATTACAGGTAATGACATGGAGATCTCACTATTTGTATATAGTCTATTAATGTATTAAAGGCATTATTTACTGAAAAATTTAAAGTCTGTCATTAAATACTCCAAAACCGTAAGACCTCCATTTGTCTTTGGAACAAAATTAAGATATTTTTAATGAAATCCAATAGCTTTCTTACCCTACATATACAGAAATGCAATTGACACATTCAAGGCCCAGAAAGTTAATCGATAAAACAGTTAATGTATGTTAAAATAGTCGTTCTACATCAGAATGCATGCGTTCTCTCGTGAACGTGTGTCGAAGACTGACAGGAAGAGAAGCAATTGTTGAATAAAGTTATTTTTGTTTTCTTTGCACACAAAAAGTATTTTCATACCTTTATAAAATTATGGTTGAAACACTGACATGTCACATTAACAATTTTATCAATGTCCTTTTATCGAAACTTTCTGGGCACTGAACTTGTCAGTTGTGTTGCTATCTATGCAGGGTCAGAAAGCTCTCAGATTTCATCAAAAATATCTTAATTTGTGTTCCCAAGATGAACAAAGGTCTTACAAGTTTGGAACGACATGAGGCTGAGTAATTAATGACAATTTTCACAATCCATTTAACAACGACAACTGATAAACTATGCTTGCAAATAAAGTGCTTTGTTGCTGTATACTTAGTATAAAGTGCTACCAAGTTTTAGTTTCTCTCAACAGCATAGTGCCATGGTACCAAAAATGTCTTGGCAGTATCATGGTATTTTGTCAGCGTGCTCTTGGAAAATCAATGAGCTACATACCTAAATTAATAGCGTGTGACAAAGAATCATCTCTTTGACACAGCTTGTTTAACAGAGGAAACCAGAGTGGAATATTAGCAGTATTACATCTGTATTACACAAGTGTAAAACTGCTATAGTCAACAAAAGCTAAAGTTGTGTGCATATGAACGCCTGCCGTGTTTAATGCGGTGAACCGCAGGCATCGAGCAAGTGAGAAAGTCAACTGCTGTTCTTTATGTGAGAAACAGATGTGAGCACCTTGAGAAGATATTGATCAAGGATTACATGTTATCCACCATCACATAACACTGCCTGCGCTCTTTCAATAAAACTGTTTGTGTTTCAGAGGAGAATAAATATATGTCAATGTCAGGCGGATCATCTCCTTTGTCAGTAGGACAAACTGAATGACGCTTCGCTGTTTGAGATTTTAACAAACTCTCCTTTGCTCTAAAACCTGTCAGAGAAGAATAGCATTTTAACAGCATCACCCAGCTGATTGCACAGTGCAGGAATAACCTGAACCGACTCTCTCAATCATTACACATTCCTCAGAGCCAGAGGCTCAGTGATAGTTTTAAATATTAAAAAATTTTCATGCACCATATCTCCTTTTTAATAAATGCAATATTTCATCTCTTCAAGGAGACAGCTCTCCATTAAATCTGACTGAACTGTCCTTTTTCCAGAAGATAAACCTGTTAAAGCATTATTTTATAGATTTAAATCAACTAGGAGAAATAACATATTACATAAACATATCAAATTATAAAGAATTTGATTTCTTTTATTATTTTTTTATTTATAAGAAATTATGGTAGCACTTTATTTTGAGGACTACTTTTCAGTATTAACTATTTTGCCTCAATAAACTAATAAACTAATTTGGTATGGTAATAAGGTCAACCCAATCTCATAAAAATACGTACCTCTGGGTACTTTTAGCAGTACGGTTTTTATGTACCTTACTGCACATTTCGTGGCAGTTTCAAAAAGAAATGCCCACTGAGTGGTGCTAAATCGCAGGTTCAATACGTGAACCCTAGGATGTTTTTATTACGTTGCTTCAGGTACGTATTGCGGCGGTTCAGAGTTCACATATCTGGGGACTGTTGCTAAAAGTTAATGCTCTATCGGAAATATGCCCTACGTCAAACCCAACCCTAAACCTAGCCAATAGTGTTAATAAATGCAAAACCGATATAAAAACTCATTTGTTGAACCCATGTAAATCTTTCTTGTGTGTACATTTGAACTCTTTTGTTGACCTATAGTTACAAAGGATTTGAACCGGAGCTCTTCACCGCTCAAATACATCTCCGTACTGCGTGAGCTACTGCACAAACCTACTGCCCATGAAAACCTATAGATATGAAGCTGGACATGTCATGCTAACTTTCAAAAGCATTAGTTTTCAAATCTCCCAGCATATTAAAATTGTTTTTAAGTCATAATATAATACTATTCAAGTAACTGTGCGAGAATTATGCTTTATCAAACTGTTGTTTGATAAAGCATACTCACGGATTGAACTTTAATTATGTAAATCATACTTTGCGTGAAAAGGAATAAAAGGTGTTGGAGTTTTACTGTTTCTAGTGTTCATTTCTTTTGGATACTGCAGTGATATGTACTTATTGGTATGTATTTCACTTCTCGCGAAAAATTGCCCCCTGAGACGTTTTTGTCATGAGACCAGGTAGAATAAGGTAGTTGTTAAATTTAGGTATGAGGTAGGATGCTAGTAATGTGCATGCTAATAAGCATCTAGTGAGAACTGGTCCTTAATTTTTTTTTACCAAAATGATGTACATGTAGCGCATATCATAGTAATTCTAATTCTACAAACTGTTCATAATATTGTCAGAATGATGCATTGCATTGCATCAATAGATTTTACAATCCTAGGATTTATAATGTATTTCAGTATGTAAATGTGTAGTCCAAAATAACATTTATATTATATTACTAACATTTATATTATATTACTAACAACTTTGGAATATTGACTTGTAAATGTTGAATAAACCAAGCAAATAAATTAAACAAATATATGCAAATTTGTGAAGGAAATAATAAACTTGGGGGTTGTGTCAAAGATGATGACATATGTTTCGGTCCAAATGTTGAGGATGATTTGAAACATGCAGCTGTTCTCCGCCGCATGGCTCTAATTAAACGGGAATGTGTTTCCTGAAAACAGATCTAAAATAGAGCTTGAATCTCCATTAATCAGGATTTTTTTTCCCCTGTCAAACCTCTGTGCTTTTAATTAAAAGTCCCCTGAAATAGCAGTTCACACATGTCATTGGAAATCTGAAAGCTGTAGAGTGTAACTAGGACACTCATTATATAGAATATTTGAGATCCCCAAACCCCTCGGTTGTCGACTTGCAAACCTTTAATGACATCAAACGCATGCCGCCACGCAAACCTGCAGCTGACGGGGCAGTAAACCTACCTCCTAATGGATATGTGCGTAGAGCGAGCGGTTTTAAAGTATTACAGAAACATGCAGATTTATTTTAAATATCTTTCAAGTGCACTATTTGACCCTCTGGGGCGCTTTTCATCACACACAATTTGCAGGCCCAGGTAAAGCAACTAATTATGGTTTTTGAGCTGACCTCTATGGCCATATGCAGGATTTGATTAGGCTACAGAGACGCTTGTCTGCCTTCGCCTCCCTTCACTTTGACAGCTCAGGCTAACTCGAGGTTGTACACAGCACCTACAGCAATCATCACCATTGACTTAATGACTGCTTCATCAAAAAGGGCTGTATAGCACAAACCTGACTGACTGTATCAGCTAAAAGAGAGAAATTTCCCTAACAAGCAGGTGTGGAAATGGAACGGTTGCAGCTCTTGGCAGAGCTAATGTTTCTTTTTGTTTGTTCTCCAACAACAAGCTCCAAGTGGCCACCCTGCTGTAATGAATTTCCATGCTGATCCAGGTTTAAATGGAGAAGCTGGTTGGATAAAGAAAAACTGCAAGCTATACTAGTTAAAAAAAAAAAAAACAAAAAAAAAAAAACAAGGCACCAGCATTAAAAATGGAAAATGAAATGTCAATTAAGAGCATTTTACAGTTATCAAGGTGATTTTAAAACCGAGGTTCGCTACGAAAAATAAAACATGCCTGGACATTTGTGCAAAATAATACAAAAAAAAAATTCTTGCACATTTTGTGACACTTTCAAGTCAAGTCACGTTTATTTATATAATGCAGATTGTTCAAAGCTCCTTTAGATTAATGGTGGAAAAATATTCAAAGTTCATAAAAAAATAAAAAAACGGGTGTCATTGTTCAACTGAGGTCATTTCAGTGTTGATTTAGTTCAGTTCAGGTCCTTTCAAAGCAAAATGTCCAACAAGAGTTACTAAAATTCAGCTTCAGCCATGCCACTTCAGCTTGTTTTGACAATTCTTTAAGCTCTTTTATAGCTTAAACCAGGTGTGCTTCTGAGCAAGTTTACTTGCTGCAGAAAAGCCATAAACTACATATCAAACAGATTATGTGATGCAAAAGACAAGATGTATTAGTTTACAAATCATGCACTATGCTAAAATTTCTTTGAGCTCATAACATAGTATTCAGCAAGGAACCACACAAAAACAAGTGTGTCACTGTTCAACTGAGGTCATTTCAGTGTTGATTTAGTGCAGTTCAGTTCAGTTCCTTCCAAAGCAAAATGTCCAGCAAATGTTACTAAAATTCAGTTTCATCCAAAATCCAATCTGACAGTGTTTTACAATGGTTGTTGAATATATTGCAGCAGTTTGGAGATTAAATGTCCAGTGAATGCCACTAAAAGGTTAATCCACCTACACTAAACCTGGACCTAAATCTAACCAATAGTGTTAACAAAAGCAAAAGTGAGAAAGAAGCACATTTGTTCAAGTAGCCATGCCACATCAACTTGTTTCGACAACTCTTTAAACTCTTTAACAGCTGTAACCACAATGCTGTACCAGTTGTGATTCTGAGCAAGTTTACTTGCTGCAGAAAAGCTATAAACTACATATGAAACAGATTATGTGATGCAAAAGACAAGATGTATTAGTTTACAAATCATGCACTATGCTAAAATTGCTTTGAGGTCATAACATAGTATTCAGCTAGGAACCACACAAAAACAAGTGTGTCATTTTTCAACTGAGGTCATTTCAGTGTTGATTTAGTTCAGTTCAATTCCTTTTAAAGCAAAATGTCCAGCAAGTGTTACTAAACTTCATCCAAAACCCAATCTGACAGTGATTTAGGACATTGGTTGTTGAATATATTGCAGCAGTTTGGAGATTAGATGTCCAGTGAATGGCACTAAAAGGTTAATCACTTTTGAAAATAACGTAGCACCTACACTAAACCTGGTCTTAAATCTAACCAGTAGTGTTAACAAAAGCTAAAGTGAGAAAGAAGCACATTTGTTCAAGTAGCCATGCCACTTCAGCTTGTTGCGACAACTCTTTAACCTCTTTTATAGCTGCAGTCGCAGTGCTGTACCAGTTGTGATTCTGAGCAAGTTTACTTGCTGCAGAAAAGCCATAGGTTACATATAAAACAGACTATGTGATGCAAAAGTCAAGATGTATTCGTTTACAAATCATGCACTATGCCAAAATTGCTTTGAGGTCATAACATAGTATTGTGCAAGGAACCACACAAAACAAGTGTGTCATTGTTTAGCTGAGGTCATTTCAGTGTTGATCAGTTCTTAAAAAAAAAAAAAAAAAGTCCAGCAAGTGTTGCTAAAATTAAGTTTCATCCAAAATCCAATCTGATAGAGTTATGACATTGATTGCTGAATATATTGCAGCACTTTGGAAATAAAATGTCCAGTGAATGGCACTAAAAGGTTAATCACTTTTGAAAATATCGTAGCACCTACACTAAACCTGGTCCTAAATCTAACTGATAGTGTTAACAAAAGCAAAAGTGAGAAAGAAGCACATTTCCTGAAGCATCCATGCCACTTCTGCTTATATCGAAAACTCTTTAAGCTCTTTTATAGCTGCAATCACAATGCTGTACCAGGTGTGCTTCTGAGCAGGTTTACTTGCTGCAGAAAAGCTATAAACTACAACTACATGAAACAGATTATGTGATGCAAAAGTCAAGATGTATTAGTTTACAAATCATGCACTATACTAAAATTGCTTTGAGGTCATAACATAGTATTCAGTAAAGAACCGCACAAAAACAAGTGTGTTCAACACCAACACTAAACCTGGTCCTAAATCTAACCGATAGTGTTAAAAAACAAAGCAAAAGTGAGAAAGAAGCAAATTTGTTAAAGCGACAACTCTTTAAGCTCTTTTATAGCTGCAATCGCAATGCTGTACCAGGTGTGCTTCTGAGCAAGTTTACTTGCTGCAGAAAAGCCATAGGCTACATATGAAACAGATTATGTGATACAAAAGTCCAGATGTATTAGTTTACAAATCATGCACTATGCTAAAATTGCTTTGAGGTCATAAACAAGTCTTCATCAATCTGCTCCTGTAATCATACTTTTGTGAGAAAGCTATACATGTTGGTGTTTTACTGTTCATCTTCTCTATTTTTGGCTATTAAAAAAGTGAATCTCCTTTGCAATTACCATACAAGCTTCAAATATTTTATTAATTAACATTATACTAAGAAGTGTAAATAGTTAGTTTTGAGAGCTCTTTTATAAGTGTGATAATGGCTTGTACTTTTCCTGTCTGCTGCCATTGAGGAGGTCATGGCCAGCCGAGCAGCTGCAGTGTTGAGCTGTAGCATTGCTACAATCATGTTGGTTTTTAGTAGTAATTATTTTGGAAAGTATCATTGGCAAACACCACATTTCTCTGGCAGTATTTCAACAATTAAGTTTTACGTAGAAATGTTTCTGTCAGCTGTTTAGAATCACAAATTGTGATGTCCATGTCATGAACAAATCACTCACTTCCTTGCAATGAATAGAACAGGCTAGCGGAAATCTAAATAAGTTTGTGAATCAGTGTGAATCATTCAGACAGCTCACTCATGCTGATTTGTTTGGTGTGGTTTCTCACAGCATAAAGCAGTAACAGGATCCAAATGAGTTCTGGACCCACAATCAACTGAAACAAAGCCTGCAAATCTACCCAGCCGTCTCTCAGCAATAAAGAAGGTCTTTAGTAAGCTCAACACCTGCGTTTTCAACTTGTTAATGACTCTTCAATTGAACTCTTGAGCTTGTGAATTATTTTCCAACTAAAAGAGTGTCAAAACACTACAAGTACATCAAAGCACATGAAGTCCCATTAAATCCCTTTTTTCTGTTTTTGGTACTATGAATGTTGGAAAGTAAGCTATAGTATGCTGGTATACAAAATTTACATTTAGAAGATATATGCATTCAAAATGTACAGAATCTCAATTATTTTGATGACATCATTCTGAATTTCTTATTAGATTTTCTGTCCAATCAAATCCGAATTAGAAGTGTCCTGTCCCTTACATTATAAAATACATTAAAACTGCTAGTGAATTAGTCACTTGTTTACATACACTGCAAAAAAATGCTTGTCTTACTTAGATTTTTTTGTCTTGTTTCCAGTCAAAATATCTAAAAATTCTTAAATCAAGAAGGATTTTCTAGACAAATAAAAATTATTGTCTTGTTGTCATAAAAAAACCCCAAATCAAAATCAAATGAGTTTTTGCTTAGAACAAGAAAAATAATCTGCCAATGGGGTAAGCAAAAATATCTTATTTAAAACAGAAAAGAAGATTATTTTTCTTACCCCATTGGCAGATTATTTTGCTTGTTTATAGCAAAAACACACTTAATTTTGACTTGATTTTTCTGAGAAGTAAACAATTTTAACTTGTCTAGAAAATGCTACTTGATTTAAGATTTTTTTTAGATATTTTGGCTGTAAACAAGACAAAAAAAATCTAAGTAAGAAAATAATTTTTAACAGTGTAGTGGATTTGGAAATCCCATGTTTTGATATTCAGGATTAGGTAACCCATTTTACTTTTGTGTCGGTTTTTCAAAGCAAAACTGGATTGAATTACCCTGATCCAGATACACACTTTTTCAGATTTCCAAATCTGGATTACTAGTGCTACGGAGCCCATAAAGGGACATGGTGATGGGAAAAAAAAAAAAAAAAAAAAAAAAAAAAATCAGATGGGAGAAAAAAAAGTTTTGCATTCTAGTTTTGCAATGCATTTACACAAATAACTACTTCTGACTGGTCCATCTCTGATCATTGTGTCAATGTAGTTTACAATAAATTACAAAACAAACAAAGAAATCAATCAAACAAGCAAACCAGTTTTACACTTTTATAACCCTTCTGCTGGGATCATAATAATCTTTTTTTTTTGGATCAAAAACACACTCTTAAAAATAAAGGTGCTTTAAAATGTTCTTCACAGCAGTGCCAAAGAAGAACCATTTTTGGTTCCACAAAAAAACATTCAGTCAAAGGTTCTTTAAAGAACCATCTCTTTCTTATCTTTTTATAATCTGAAGAACCTTCTTTTGCCATAAAGAACCTTTTGTGAAACAGGAAGGTTCTTCAGATGTTAAAGGTTCTTTATGGAACCATTTAGACAAAAAGGTTCTTCTATGGCATCCTGAAGCACCTTTATTTTTAAGAGTGTATCCCAATCTTACTAAAATGTTTTGAACACCACAAACTGTGGATTTAATCCAGATCAAAACCAAGATTGGATTTGGACTTTTTAACAACTGGCCCCAGGATTACTAAAGCTATAGGCAGGTGAGTTTATTCATTTATTTATTTTTCAGGGTTAGAGCTGAACTCTCTAGGACCAAAGTTGCCTACACTTTTAAAAATAAAGGTGCTTCACGATGCCATAGAAGAACCTTTTTTGTTTAAATGCTTCCATAAAGAACCTTTAACATCTGAAGAACCTTTCTGTTTCACAAAAGGTTCTTTTTGACGAAAGAAGGTTCTTCAGATTATAAAAAGGTAAGAAAGAGCATCGCTGTGAAGAACCTTTTAGAGCACCTTTATTTTTAAGAGTGATTAGGGCAGTTTATACATGCTTTCCATTGGGGTGAATAAAGTCTGGTTTCACAGAATTGTATCAACTCTTTAAGTATGTTGCCATTTCAGTGGTATTTTAAAGTATCGCAGAGACATCTGTGAAGAAACTACTATCATGTGAACACACAAACACATCTTGGTAAATATTTGGTTTGTACTGCCTGCGCTGTGCGTCTTTTAATAATTGGCTTTTGTTTTGATATTGTATTGAATGCTATGACATTTAGTAATGGTAAATGTAGCCTAAGTTCCAAATAGTTTTTGGGACCACTGTTCTGCAAAAACAAACACATAAATAATAAGTAAATGAAAGAAATGTTTGGCAAAGACCGAGGCACTACAAACAGTAGCGCTGTGGGAACCTTTCTTCTCTAAGTTCTTTTTGATTACTCTAACTGAAAAAACAAAAAACAACAAAAAAAAAAAAACAACAACAGCAACAAGTCTAACCAAAGGACGGATTCTGACTTGAAAGCGTGCACAGCAGTTTGATGCATTTTAATTCAGCTGATTTCAATTGAAGATCAATGCAGGAATATAACTCTCTCAAGCGGTAGGAGACTCACCCTAAAGAACTCTTTGGTTGATCCTGAGTCCAAGGTTCCATATGCAATCTCTGTTTGTTTGGCTAGATCTTCAGCACTCTCTATGGGAGAGACCATCCTTTCCACTGTGAGGAAAGCAGCTAGGTTAGCCGTGTAGGACGAGATTATGATGAGGGTGAAGAACCACCAGACGCCTCCCACTATTCTGCCCGATAAGGACCTGATGCACAAACACATAAAGTACAGGCTTTGAATCTAATGTTCTGATGTTGCACACAATTGTAATAAATAATTTAACTCAAACAAACATGCATTTCTGCATGACTATTTCTGTTTCTTTCTACTGTTTTTCCCCATAGAATGGATTTGTTACACATATTCTTCAAAATATCTTCTGTGTTCAAACTCATACAGGTTTGGAATGACATGAGGGTGAATAAATGATGACACAAAAGTTTACACCTCCAGTTTACACCCAGATTAGATCTAAAGAGAATGATAAATTAAGAAAGCAGTTAAATATCTAGGGTGATATCAGGTAAATTGGGCCATCAGGTAAAATGGGCCATTTAAGGTTTGAGTGCCTTATCTCCTTAAAAGTGAACAGCCAATGACTGCAAAGCATTTCAAACTGTTGCCATAACAGTTCTTGATATTTCGCAAATGATTTTATTGGACTGAGGTTGCTAAGGGGTGAGGGGCAATGCCTCATTTTTAGACTGTGCCAAAAAAAAAAAAAAAAAAAAAAGGAGAGACGCCTGCCATATTCAATCTTACTGCTCAATAATAAGGCTGATAAATCAATAAAAAACAAATGCACATTTAGAAATAATGATTCATAACCCGCGTCGTAATGGCCTCTATGAGATAAAATGCTGATTTAGCTAAATAATCTAGATTTTTATATAAAAAAAGCATTTTTAGTTACTGGCTGAAATAGCAGAAATTCTAATTGTTCCTCTTATTAAAAATTATTATAAAATTAAATAAATTATTGATATTATTAATATATTGTATTATTGAATTTGTGAAAAATTTTCACATTTTACCTTCTAAATATAGTTGTATGTGATGTGTGTTTATGTGTGCTTGACTATGTTTGCATGTGCATGTCATATGTGCATGTGTATGTCTATGTGAACACACAAACATAGTTGTGCACACATGGGCTCACACTCACTAAAAAGAAAATGAGTGAAAGAAACATTTTCATATAAAAGTGATAGGTGTTGAAGTAAAGTAGCCCAATGTTAAACTATTTATTACAGACTGAATTAAAAACAGAAAGGATCAGAAAGGAAAGAAGAGGGTCAGAAAGGAACATTAAGGAGATACAAAGGATGTCTGTCAGGGATGGGGCCAAAAATACTATCGGTGGATAGGGGAGAGGATAAGAGGAGCATTGGTCGAATATAGGGAAACAGTTGAGAGAGGCCTAAAAGCAAATGTACACCTTCTCTACTGCGTGAAACTGATGTTTTATTGTAATTCAGATTAATGTATTTTAAATCCAAAGTTACACTGTTACATTATAAAATTAAATATAAATCAGAAATGTCTCTATTCCACTTTGCATTTTGACTAGCCCATTTTTGCTGATCAGCCGGTCCAATTTACCTGAACACCGCTATCTCAAAAAATGGGGGGCAGCTAATGTTTCAAAACCTGTAGGGTCTTAACAATTATATTTTATTACATCAATTCAACACAAAAATATTAAAAACAGTCCTTATTAATCAAAGGAACAAAGTTAAATGTCATAGGTTTTTTGTTAGTGTCCCAAGCGATTAACCAAATTTAAATATTTGTTAAATGTGTTTACCATAGAGGACGCGATTGCAGTGTCAAAGCAATGCGGTAGTGTCTCGTTTCATAGTAGATCATCTTTAATCTGCTGTATCGAATCATCTTGACGTTTTATTTGCTGTAATCTGGCACTGCTGCTGTATTTTTGTTTACCCACCTCAATACATGACTTGCATCCTGAGCTTTAATTTAGAGCCACACAGAAAAGCAGTTTCCGCAAATACAATATACTCACACATATATATCGAGTTAGTGTCTCATTTCTGATCTCGGAAAAGTTTGAGTCACATTAGCTCAAAGCTCATTTTCCAGCTGTGCTTTTATTGACTGCTGCCTACACAATGTATTAGCATAATCAAATAACATATAGGATCAATGATTGTATTATTTCCTCTAAAGTGTTTTTGCCTTGGGCTGAATGTAAGGTGGTTTGCCCTTCTGCAGACTATGTGCTCTTTCGACCATGCGGCTTTGTGAAATATATGTACAGATTGCAAATAACAAGTACAAACTCTTATGGACTTATGCAATATAATTATTGAATTTTAAATGAACATGATTTTTAATAACACTGTAGTGCCATCTGAAAACTATTTTGCAGCAATACAGTCATGTAAGATGTAAAATCTAATAGTTCCTCACATAATTATGGTATAATAGACCAGGGCCAAATGCTACTTATAAGTCACAGACATGAAATAATAATAATAAATTATTTTAATTAATTTAAAATTTATCTGTCAGTGTTCTTAGTGTATTTAGTGCGATGTTAAAGCATATATTTGTGTAGTTTTAGAATTATTTATAGAGATATGACACATTGAAGGATGCTTTTATTTGATTTCATTTTTCCATATGTGGGTTTGCATTGTTCAGTCTTTTTCAAAATGGCCTCAGACTAGATTGAAAATCTATTTTTTTCTTATCCATTAATCACATTAATCATGGAAACATTATGGGAAAATATTTTTTTGCTATATGATAAATTGATGAATGCTTTCTTATGATTATTATTGTTATTTTTTTAGTAGCGCTGAGTAATTTTTATTGAATACACAATTGACAGCCAGCACAGGGGAATGTGAGGGACTCTCTATGACAGCGAGCAGCACAACGGAGTCCTTATTAATCAACTTCCTGCTGTTAAACGGAGGAACAATGTGAATAATCATACATCTCCGTCACAGATGCCTGCAAAGTGCTGCAGCAGGACTTCTTAAACAATAAATGAATCGGGTAAATGAGAAATTCATAAAAAGAGCCAAATGAGAATATGTTGCTCAGCTAATCCTTCACAAAAGAACACATTAAAACTAGCTGTGTCGGCATAATCTTTCAAACGTGAAATACTGGAATTACCTTCAAAATTAAAGCTGCAATGTATTTAATGTGCTTATCAGCAGTGCTGAGTAGATTACTTACAAATTGCAGTCCGTTATTGATTTCAGATCACACAACAAGAATTTTAGTTATTAACGTAATCCATTACATTACACATTTTAGGCAATAGAATTAGACTACTTTTTGATTACTTTTTACCTAAATGGTTATCACATTAATCTTGTACCATATTAATATACCATTACAACATGAAGTGCATTAAACATTATATTCCAAAATGGGGTACTGAAAATATTGAATAGTTTGTGTTTACTTGCATGTCATCTGACCACATGAGTAACATGCAATCATGCAATCAATAAAAAGTAACTGATTAGTTTTTTTTTAAAATTGTAATATAATCAAATTAGAAGTACTTATTTACTTGTAACTTGATTATGTAATCAGTTACTGGCTTGCCAGTAATTTTCCATGCAAAAATGTAAAATGCAGTGTTACCAAACGGTTTGACTATTGAATTCATATACTTTTCTTTCATGATTTTTGCAGTCTTTTCTATTAATAAGAAAATCACACATTTATAATCTGGTTTGAGGCCTGTTTCTCAGTTACAGCTGCTCTAAGGACCCCAGTGTATCTAAACTAGTGATAAATTGTCTGTTCATAGACCACTATCCACGCAAACCCACATATGGACACGTTTTTACGGCCATAAAGTGAGCGAGCGGTGAGGGACTGACCTTGGTGAGATATCACAGCCCTGCTGCATGAAGGCCCCTAGAGAGAACCATAGGCTGTTAAAAATCCCAAAGTCATTAGGCGGGTCTGGAGGGGTCTGGGGGTCTTTGGCTTCATCAGTCTCATCCAGGTGCCACTCATAGGGGCTGAAGCGGCTCACGAGGAACAGCACCACGCTGACGCCGATGTAGGCGAAAACGATACACATCCAGATCTCATATGCCAGAGGGTCCAGGAAGGAGAACACACCCGGCTTGGACTTCTGAGGTTTCTTGATCATAATGGAGATGCCCAAACTCATGAAGGGCTTAGAAAAGTCAATGACTTCCTCTCGAACTAGCGTGATTGTTAATGGTGCGACGGCTATATCTGCTCTCTGGAAATGGGGACATGAACAAAACGTGTTAGTAGTGAACATGCACCAGTACAATAAACATGCAATGTAATTACTTTTCCAGATCTTAGCAAGGTATTTTACCACCAACAATAATTCCAACTCATTCCTTCAGTTCAGGGATAGGCAACAACGATCCTGGAGTGCCGATGTCCTGCAGAGTTTAGCTCCAACACTAATCAAACACACCTGAACAAGCTAATCGAGGTCTTCATGATTACTGAAGCTACAGCCAGGTGAATTTTTATTTTTATTTATTTATTTATTTTTTTTAGGGTTGGAGCTAAACTCTGCAGGACATCGGCACTCCCTGGTGAAAAAAAAAAAACTGCATATGCTGGTTAGATAGTTTTGATGCTGGGATGATGGTTAGGTAGGTTTTGATGCAGGTTTAAGATGGTCCTTTGCTGGTTTATGCTGGTCCTTAGCTGGTCATGTGTTGGTCAAGGACAAGCATAAACCAGCAAAGGACCAGCTTAAACCTGTATCAAAACCTACCTAACCAGCATATGCTGTTTTTTTCAACAGGGCACCAGGACCGATGTTGTCTATCCCTGCTTCAGTTTGTAAAAGCAATAACTACAATCACAGTAATTGATGCATACTGTAGATACAAGGTATTGAACATTGAGATTTTTTTATTTATTTTTAAATTTCATCAGGATGGTATGAAACCTGTTTATTTTTGCAGGGCTAAAAAATCATGGACATTATTTTCAGTTATGCCTAAAAAACTTTCTCTATAGGGCTATAAAGAAATCACCATCTTTTTATCTCTCACCATCCTGCCATCCATGCAATGGATTTTAAATACAAATTTTCTCTCTTTCTCTTTTTTATTTTGTTTATTTATTTATTTATTGGACAGTGTATTAAAAATATGAAATATATAAGTAAAATATCTGAATATGATATATTTTTTTCTAACACTGTACTATTTTACATAATAAACTGTGCAGAGTTTATAGGTGAATACTGTCCAGAATCATGAAATTTTAAATAAGAAAACATGGTCTCACTTTACATTAGGTGGCCTTAACTACTATGTATGTACATTTAAATGTACTTATTGTGTGTATACATGTTTTTACATTGTACTTATATTTTGATAAAAACCTATATGTAAAAACATTTGTAATTCATTTCTGTAATTACCACTGTTGACTCATCCCTTACACCCGAAACCCACCCTTACACCTACCCATACCACCAAACCTGTCCCTAACCTTACCCATATCCCACCTTAATAGAAGCAAAAGTGTTTTGCAATGCAATATGACCACATTAAGTACATTGTACTTATTTTTAATGTAAGTACATAATAGTTAAGGCCACCTAATATAAAGTGTGATAAATATTATTGAAACAAGATATAGCACATTTATAAAATCAAATCAAATAAAACATGTTTATTTAGCATTTAGCACGCTATTGTGCATTATTGTTCACTAGTAGCTAGTAGCTCATACAAGCTTTTGTGAGTCAGTGGTTTATTACTCCACATTTCTAATTAACTTTCTATTTATTAAAAATATACTATTACAAGAACAAACTGTTTTCTGACAAAGAACTGAACTAAACAGAGAGGAAAGAAATGTCAACCTTTTTGATTTAAGTGGAACTGATGTACATGATTAAATTATTATATAAATTCACAGCTATTTTTTCCTCAGTGTAGGCAGATAAACGTCTGGTTATGCATTGCTGACAGCAATTTGCAGAGGCAAGTCCATAAAGATATGTTATGCCACTAGTCTCATACTCACTCATTGGTATACATATTAAGACTGTAAGCACAAATGATTTGAATTAAATTCAGAATTATTTTCTGTAGTTAATCAGATGCTGTTCATGAAGCTGTAATGAAGCTAGCACCATTGGATGAATCAGTCAGATCAGTTCGTCACAGAATATTACATCTAGAGCTCAGAGGGGGTCATTTAGTGTTTTCTCAGGCCTTGGTGTGCAGAAGGAAGCCAGGAAAAGGACATTCACAGAGACAGGACTTTCACAGCCTCAGAGAAGCACATGCGAGGCATAACAGAAAAGGCTATTCGAGTGTGTAGCGCAAAAGTGGCAGCTGAGTGTTCACTTGACTAGATAGCGAGAGTCTTGCTAATTTCCGTGACCCCTACGCCGCTGTATCAGGCGGCAAACAGAGCGTAATCGGAACGAGCAGGAGACTTTGTTGGAAAATCTTTTTTGAATGCTTCCCTTCTCATGCTTCACATAATGTTGCTGTGGGAGCAGCAGATATGAGGCACAGCCGCTTCCCACTTCCCATAATCCTCAGAGGCACTCTAGCATGAGCGTATAATAAAAAGGCAGTGAAAGATTTTATCTCACATGTGTCCTCAGCCAGGAGGACATTAGTTATGCAATCAGGAAGTATAAGGTCACGGTAACTCTGCAGGTGAGCGCTGGTTATAAAAGCCTCTACAAATATTAATATCCTTTTATCTTGTGGTTGTAGTGAATGGAACTCCGGTGTACTGTCTCAATAAATCATATAATCATTTGCATATAAATAGCTAATTAAGAGTCTACCAGAAGTGATTTATCAGCGAGGAAGAAATACGCCTCAAAACTCTCGGCGTCTACCGCACGCTAGATAAATAATCGCATGTGATCTTTTTAGCTCTGAAATTAGCTATGTATTGATGTGCACAGGTAAAATCCAATTGATATCAAAAGCTGTTGATAAAACGTGAAAGAAAAAAAGAGAGATTAAATAACATTCCCACTTAGATGTCATTTAGAAGAATCCCAGAGGAATCCAATTTATGTTTTTATCTGTTTATGGCTAGTGACGGAAGGCAAATCCATGAAAGCCATAGCGTTTCTACGTGATAAAAGCAGAGGAACTCACTGTCATTGTTTAGACAGTGCTGTCGCTACTGTCTGTAAACTTCAACAGATGACAGGAGTGGATCATATGATTATAATATGATTACATGATTATAGTATCAATCAGTGTTATTTTGTAAGTGTAGATTACCAAGATACAAGCTACTCATAATTTAAAGTCAAGCTGCACTTTTGAACATGATGAGCTATTAAGAAAAAGCTTTTTTTTAAGTATCTATAACTATCAGATTATATCATTTTATTTCAATGAGAGGTATATTTGTCTGCCAGAACAGTGAGGATCTCGGATAGGCTGATAATATTGAATTTCAAACACAAAATTCATAACAAAAACATGCTAAACAAAAAACTTACAATGTTGTAATGTAATTTTATTCTTAACATACGGAAGAATACTGAAAAGGCCAATCTCTAAGATAATCTTTAAAAGATAATCAATATCTAAAAACATATTTATTAGAAGGTCAAACATGGATCAGAAACGTTTGTCCTATCTGAGCTATAAGGGGCCCCTATTGTGTTCAATGGTTCAATGATGGTGAGACTTTTTTTTACCTTTTTATCTCCACATGCATTTTTTTCTCATTTTGAGAATAATTTGAGTATAATTTCCAACGTTAGCACATCAAAACCAGGCAATCTCTCTGGCTGATGGTAAGGAAATTGAACACATGAGGTAGCCTAACCCTCATGCATTTTGTATATGGTCTTCCTTCTTGAATGTCGGCTCGGGGAATTGGAAGTGCTTTCACTGGGTTTTCCTCCATTTATAGCAGGGGAGCGCTTTGACAAATGCAAAAATGGCGGGTTGCCTGGGCGCACTGTGAAAAGTGCCTTTGAGATCCAACAGCATAGAGATGAATCAAAGCAGTGCATGCTGGGAAGGAGCATGTTTAAAACACAGTCTCGCCACCAGCACTGTCTGGCTGCAGTTATAGTTGAACGACACCCAGACTTTTCCAGTCAATTTCCCCACGCTCTTTCCCATGAAGGGAAGACATTAAGGCAATTCACTTCTTCCAACCTCTTATTTGACAGCAATTTCTAGCAATTTCTCTTTATATCATTTATGCAAGGTTCATGAATAAAAGAGACAACTGCAGTAGGAAAGGTTAGTGTTTTTCTGGGGGAAAAAAAGAGTTTATAAGAAATCCAGTACTCACCCCATAGACTAGTTCACCCACCATCCCGTTCCAAGTCTTAGTTTCAGGGTCACGGGCGCCATATTTTCCGTCCATGACTATGGACAGTCTGTACTTAATCCCAACATGTTTGGCAATCTCAGAAGCTAAATCGACACAGTAGCCTTCATACTTGTCATTGCCTTCCAGATGCATGTGGTTTTTCTTGTACATCACATATGGTGCTTCCTGTTAATCAAACACATGCTCATTTATTACCATCTTCACTTCTTGCTTTTATTGTCCGGTGTCACAGGCACCAGAGCCCACCGACAGCTTATCAGTCACAGGCATGCAGGCATGCTGGGATATCATGACTGTGCATTCATACCCACCCATTCTCTCACACACATAATCCACCAAACTGGAACACATACAAGAGGAACGACTGAAGCAGCAGACAGGGGATTGCGGGACATTGTTCCACATGTGGCCACAGTCAGACCGAACTGGTAATTGCCAAGCCCTTTCTAAGGCCCTCTTTACACCTGGTATTAACATCCATCGTAGGTGATCCCATCAGAGGTTACCAACTGAGACAAGTTGTTGTCTACATCTGAAGTACCGTCTGAGAATTAAAGTCTGGATCTTGCTCTCTTGTACACATTAATGAGTCTGAGTTCAGACACATTTATTATAGGTGATCATCACCTCAATCTCTAGTTGCCACAATATATTTTGCAAGAAACTCATGGCTTTGAGTCGCTCACTTTGTTTGACAATTGTCAGTCTGGTTCCTGGATGGCTGGTTCTTGGTTTGGGTTTTGTCCACTGTCCCGCAGAGCTCCATTTCCAATCAAAAATGCACCTGAAAAATCTTACCTAGGGGTGCATAATCACATTCCAGGAGATCTACCTACCTGCAGAGTTCAGTTCCAGCTCTGCTCCAGTACACCTGTCGTAATTATCAAGCACTCCTAAAGATCTTAATTAGCAAAATCAGGTGCGTTTGAGCTGAACTCTGCAGAAAGTTAGACCTCCAGGAACAGGAGTGAGCACCCCTGATATAACCTATGTCTTCAGGATTGCTTGAAAATGAAAGTCAGGTGGGTTTAATTAGGGATGCAACTACTCTGCAGGACAATGACCTGAAAGTCCAAGAGTTGCCTATGCGTGGTCTCGAATTTGGTCTTGATGAAAAATTTGGGCTCTGGGTTTGAAGATTCTAGTCTTGACTCCACCAGTGGTATTAACATGCATCTCCAGTAACCACATTTATCCCATACATCACTGTAGCACAGTACATGTTGGGTGAGTGGACATCATATGTGCTCACCACCTTTGATGGATTTATGGATTGAGTGACTGGGACACAGTGCATCTCCAAGACACACTTGAATCTGTTAACGTTCATTTAGCACTGTCCACCTGGGATCAAAACACTGGAGATGGATAATGCCAGGTATAAACAGGGTCTGGACCATGAAGCAGCACTGAAGACAAATCAAAGTAGGTTTGCTTCTGCTTCTCTTTCTTTCACACGCATACAAACAGACTTACGGCCGTGGTGCAATATCCCATGGATCTGAAATGCGCTGCCAATGTGCAAAGTTGAGGGTGAGAGGTGAGGTAGGCAAGAACGTATGAAGTGAGAAGGAATCCAATTCATGAAGTAAATGGCAGTGACTGCAGAGGAATCATAGTGTTGATTCTGTTCAGACATATTCAAGCACGTTGCACCTATATGCGACAGAAGCCTTTATCATTCCAAAAGAAAGAACATTGAACATAGCCCTGCTAAAAAGACCAGCTTACACCAGCATGAATTTAGATGCCGGGTATTTCTGGTTAGGTGTCTAGCTGGTGGACCAGCACAGCTCGACTAGCACGGTTGATCTGGTGATACTGGCTGACGCACTTGTTTATCTACAGTACATAAACAGCCTGGTGGGAACACCGGCACACTAACATGCCATGCTGGGGACCAGCATCCAAACACACAGTATATGGTCTTTTCAGTAGGGAAACAAACCAAAGCAAAAACAAAGCCATCGTTAGGATCCAAACTCAAAAGCACTTTGTCGACAAACAGAAAATTGTGCAAGCTGGTTTTATCTTCTCTTTTGCCCCCCCCCCCCCATTCCAAACATTGCGGCAGCGGCTTGCTTTTTTAAGCACATCATTATTACCAAACAATATGGCTTCTCGCAGAGAGAACGCATCCCATTAGAGTCGGAGACAATTAGGGTGCCAGTGGGTTAGCAATGGTTTGTTTGTTCGGTGCTGAATGTATCCTCTCACCTCGTCCTTTGTGCGATTGTTTTACTCCTGAATCCCTCTGATGGAATAACAGACAGCTGCTGGTTTAATTGCTCACATTCAAGTCATTTGAAAGACTGACCTTGGTTTTTGGTGAAACAAAACAATTACGAGCGATTGTTGTTTTACACGGGATGATGTTGTGAGCATTGATTTGAATTCCTCAGAGACGTGCATTCGCCTTGCCAATTGGAGGCTGACGCTAAAGCTAATGTCATTAACGGCAGGAGATGAAGTGATACGTCAGCACCGAGCAGTCCTCCGGTCAATGTAAAGTGGATCTGCGCGAGGGCCTCGTACCTGGCCTCGCTCAAATACGCTTTAGCTTTGCCCGAGGCAAACCATCGAACCCTTCTTGGGCGCGGTAAGCGTCAGCTCGTGTGTCATTGACCATTTACTTGATGAGTGGAAACAAGTCTTACCTATGTATGCATTGCATGTCTACTTTGATGATGTCAATGTAAAACCATCATACCTAATGCCGTTATTGTGATGTCACTGCTACGACAGGCCACTGATATATGGAAAATCAAAATGCTTTGACACCCACACGGATACAGTTGAAACACTCATGCGTTGCTTTGCCTCGCATTCGACTGTTTCAACGTGTAATGAGTGGATGGAAAGCAACACAAAAGAAATGTACTTCTACCCGCCCAGGACAGAATGTATCAATCTAGGAGTCAACACCATGACCCTGATGGGCAGAATATGCGACACGTTTAAAACGTCATGGAGCGTGTACCATAATAGTAGTGACCACAATTGTTCGGTTTTCCACTGAGGAATCGTTGGTGTACTGCTGATCCATTATATTAACAAAGCGCTCAAACTCGTTCCAGTATCCGATCTGCAAAGGGAAAACATTCGCGTTATTATCAAACAGCAGACTTTTTTACTGCATTAATGCTAACTACCAAACCCCCCAGCCCTTCTGTTCAGCTAAGGAGGCTGTTGTGGATGTGTACTCTCATAAGACTGTGTTCATTAAAAAAGTATTAGGTCTCCGTGCTGCTGCTGTTATTGCCTGGAGTTAAACAAAAAAGGCAAATTCTTGGCTGACATTTGTTAAATAGGGAAAAAATGCTTATGGTGGAATTTTTAGGGATACAGAAGCTGGAAGCTGCTCAACAGAAACTTGGTTAGGTTTTAATGATTTGCACGTCTTGTGCAAAGAGTGCGCAAGAGTGCGCTGTATGTTTTCTCTTTGCTATATGCTTGAGTTGTTTAGCGGTTGAGTGGCATGTGTCAGAACTGTTAGCACAGCACTAGCCACTAGGGCATCACTGAGGTGACATTGCAGAGGGGTCCAACACAGTCTTGTACATCACTTCTGACAGTCACTGTCAATGCACTTCTCCTTACCGACACTGACCCCATCTAACCTTAGGCTAAACGTCTCTCATCCACGGCAATTGTTGCTGCCACGCTAACTGGAATACTGTTTTATAAAGGGCAGTTTCTATTATCTCACAAGAAAGCGGATAAATACTGGCTATGTTGATTCAAGCTGCTGTAGTTGACGGGTCTTAAACTGTTTTACATGGAGCTAGTGGCCTTAAAGGTGAACACTGTTTAATGAACACAGTTTTATTTTCTGTTATGATGTTCTGATTGATTTATATATATTTTTTTCCAGCACTGAGCTACAAATCTCCACTTCAGTAGTATTTGTGTTTATTCTGAAGTATTTTTTACAGATGGTTTGCTCAGTTATCATTTGCTTGATTTATATATTGCTCTGGTGAAAATGTATTTATTTTTCTGGGTTTTGACAGGTTTTTTCTGATTTATAGAGTGATAAATAGAGATATCCAAAAATTCACTCTTACACAGTGTGTCAACAATGTTGAACAATGTTCAGATCAGGAAATGCATATTACTGCATTTTTAAGTAGATAATGCTTTATTTACATAATTAAAATGTAGTCTTGCCTTAATGATTGCAATTCATTTTTCTTTAGTGAGAATAACTATACATTTTTAATGTGTATATCTGTCAAACTTTTATCTATTTATTTTTTGCATAAACTAGCATATAAATGACTACATAAAGCCACAAAAACATTTTTTTAGGGTAATTTTGGCAATGAACCTTTTCCCTTTCCTAGATAAAACAAATTTTTGCATTACTGACACACTATTTTCCTATTTAATACTGTAAAGATGCTTTGACACAATTTGTACTGTTTAAAGCGCTATATAAATAAAGGTGACTTGACTTAAATAGATAAGACAGCTGTAGTTCCAGCTCCAGCTGCTAGTCCCCCCCCCCCCCCAAAAAAAAACTGTAATGCTATTTATCATAAAATTAATAATCTCATTATTCTCAGGAAAAAAAAAAAAGTGCAAAGATGTCTTAAAAAGCCCCCCGGTTTGAGTTCTTACACTGACTTGTGCAGAGCTTAACCAACAAATGGACAGATTTACTGGGGACTTACTTTTCTTGGGCCCCCTGTTTTCATTTCATAAACATCAATTGTGTAGTTTGATCTGCGACCAAAGCTGTCAAACTGGATATTGCCAGTCATCCCTTGCACCTGGACCTGCCAGAAACAACAACACAAAGAAACCAGCAAAATACCAACGGCGCTTTGAAACTTAAGAATACATTATGATGTGTCGGAGTAACGCGAATGAATCACTCGCAGGCATAATTCACTCCAAAGCACTCACTCTGACAATCTGAATTACACATTGTGAGATTACAAATGGTTATTGTCATTTTCATAAAAGCTAAAGCACTCAGAATCTTGCATGAGTAAAAGAAAAGATAGACAATTTACCATTTTGAGAGCTCGTTCAATGTCAATGCCTTGGCTCCAAGGGACCGCAGGGTTAGCCAGGCAATCGCCCGCACTGCCTCGTCGAGACACGTCGACTCGTTGGCGTCGCAGGTACCGGAACGCCTCCGCAATGACCAGGATAGCATCATAAGACAGCGCTGAAGTGTACTGTACACAACAACCGTTAAGCACCTCACATTAACAGTTATTCGTTAGAGCAGTTTAAAATAAGCAAACACATTATCTGTAAGTAAACACTTGGAAGAGGGTTAAAATAAGCTGCCCTCTTCCAGGTCTACAAGCACATGTTGATGTACATAATGAAGGATAATTGCGATGCATTACTGCATGTAATCATAGTTGGCAAATGCAACAAAAGATGACACACTTCAGAGATGCAGCCTGTGCATTGTTTCTTGCTATGTAAAGAGTGTTAACCAGGTTTCTAATTACAGAGATATGTAAAATGTTTAGTTATGTGAGACTCTACAGGGTTTTGCTGCTATTGTTGTTCATGGGTGCAACCTGTAATTACATCCCATTTCAACCAAGAAAAGAGAACAAGCTGGCATCTGCTAATTTGCTGAGAGCTACACTATTGTATTGTTTTGTATTTCTTCAAAGCATCTGTAGTGGGGAATTTAGGGGCTAAAATAAAACGTAATATAACAAAGGTAACATCAAAGGAGACATTGCGCATTTACATTCTCAATTCAAAACACCTTCTGATGTCTTCATTAAAATACTGTCTTGGAAAAAGACGTAGAAAATGTGCGTGGCTGCAAGTGCAAATTTTCACAGTGAGAAATTAATTAAACTTGTAAAGAAAATTCGTAAAGAATGTTTTTTAAAAATAAATAGATATAGATAAAAGGAGCCTATTCTGTGAAAGTGAAATGTACTTCATTTTCATATTTGTTATACAAAATGTAATTAATATTTTACACTTTGGACATTTTAATGTGTTTTTAAACCTGCTCACCAGTTCAATGAGAGCATGGCCATTTCTTACCCACCCATCCACAATAAAAGCCTAATTAAGACAGCATTTAAAATCTATTCATCTCATGATCATTGTTTAATTAGATGTAAATTGAGCCCTAGTTTTAATAGCAACTTGGACTGAATGTCAATATATCGACTGTTGCAAGTAAGGAAAATAAAGAAAACAGGCACAGAAAGAAAAAGTCAAAGATCAGAAGAAAAGACAACAATGGTGACCGTTGTTGCTGTTGTTTTTAAGTAGTAGTTTCAGACCTTCAGAGGTGTGTTTCTAGCTTCAGGAAACTCTCTTTCATCTAGACGATCCCATCTCTGAAGAAACTGTTGTACAACTGTGTTTTCAGGATTGATTATCTGGAAGCCACTAATGTTTGCTCCGCCCATAAAGACCTTGTCCAGGCTGATGTTGGTGAAGCCCTGTGGAAAGACATGATGGAAAAGAAGCAAACTTAGGATCCATGAGATGATGGTGATATAACAGTCATCATGTGATAATGGATTCACCTGGTTCAATATCACACGTTTTTTCATATATTGAGTATAAATGAGTAATATATAAGGTGGTCAAATTGGTAGAACAATAATAAAAATACATATATTGTACTCCTTTGGTGCATGCTTTGTACTGGGTGTTTAACAGAGTATCCTGAACATTGTTATTTGTCATTAAATTTTTATTATCTTTGAAAATCTCTCTTCTTTAGTTAGAGTACATGGTTGCTGAAACTCACCAGATTGGCAATAACATAATGGTAGCCCCGACTGTTCTTTCCGAGTGCCACAACCTACAGGAAAGAGAATCAATAACAGTTTACAATCCATGTAAGAAGAGCGCAGGGGCCTTATATCGTCCCTCAGGTGAGCTCCTCTCTCCATTTACACCATCTTAAGTGACAAAGGCTCTCAACATTGATGGATGTTTTCACATGCAGCAACTGGCAGTCTTTGATGTGGCTTGCTACTGTATGCTGGCCAATGGGAATACACATGGACAAAACCCTGCATGTCTCTGGCTTCCTGTGCATGCACTAAGTGTGTCATTGCTGATGACTGACCCGATCTGACCCTGCAACCTTCACCTCAGACCCTTTTCATTAGTGGCCATTAGTGAAGCGTACAAACAATGGTCACTTCAAGGTCGTAATTTTGCCATTTATGATCCTGGGTGATGTGTCCTCATTATTCATTTTGAAACCCAAGGTAAGATCTCACATGGGATTTTGAAAAATGTTGGTTGTGACACATGCTTTGTGCAGGGTGACCACATGTGACTGCAAGCTGACATAGTTGCGAAGTTACTTACATTGCAGTTAGTAGAATATCTGAAGGGGGTCATACAAATTAAGATCCGGTTTCATAGACAGGGCTTAGCCTAAACCAGGATTAGGCCATAGTTCAATTAGGACATTTAAGTAATTTAGTAGTAAACATGCCTTAGAAAAAACATTACTGGTGTGCATCTTGAGACAGAACAAAGGCACTGATATATTTTAGGATCAGTCAGTGCAAGTTTCTTTCAGTTGAAACAGCTCAGACTTACATTTCAGTCTAGGACTAGGCTTAAGCCTTGTCTGTGAAACCGGGGGAAAGTGTTACCAAAAAAAAAAAAAAAAAAAAAAAAAAAAAAAAACTAATACAAGGGAAAATACATCATTTCACTTGTTAAAAATTCTTTTACACATACACTACACATAAAGGTGCTTCACAATGACATAGAAGAAATTTTTTTGTCTAAATGGTTCCATAAAGAACCTTAAACATCTGAAGAACCTTTCTGTTTCACTACTGGTTCTTTGTGGCAAAAAAAAAAGGTTCTCCAGATTATAAAAAGGTAGAAAGAGATGGTTCTTTAAAGAAACTTTGACTGAATGGTTTTTTGTGGAACCAAAAATGGTTCCTCTATAGCATCGCTTGAAGAACCTTTTAAAGCAGTGTAGCTATCAAACATGTGCATTATAATTATGACTTATGCCCTGTGTCCTTTCTTGTTCCACAGAAGAAACAACCTTGTATGTATTTGGAACAACATAAGGGTGAGATGATAATGACAGAATTTCCATTTTTTTGGTTAACCTTTAACGCCCCCTCAAAACATCAAAGAATGTGATATAATGATGCAGCCGTATCTTTTCTGATGCTCCTTTGCCACAATGCCCTTGACTTTTGGCTCCACCGAAGGGTTTTGGAGCCAGTGAGGTTATCAGTCCTGTCCCACAAACAAATACTGCTGCAGGCTCCTCACACCTGAGCGAGAGCTGGCGGAAGAACAGAGATCACGGCTGAACTTCACAGCCTGCCAGCCAGCAGGCTACTCTACAACCTTGATGTGGACACAGCCAGAGCCTAATGACATGATTCCATTCAAAGGGTCTAGACCGAGACCTGAAGCGCACACGGCACAGGACACTAGTGCTAACACGACAGAATTTACATTTGGAGTGTACCAGTCTTTTAACTTGAAATAACCAGCTGCCTTTGATGCTGAGCGATAATAAAAGGCACCAATTATGCATTTTTCCCCTTTCCCATATATAATATAATATAATGTAATATAATATAATATAATATAAATAATATAATATAATATAATATAATATAATATAATATAATATAATATAATATAATATAATATAATATAATAACTTAATTTGGACAACATTAAAGGCGATTTTCTCAATATTTAATTTTTTTTTTTTTTACCATACACCAATGGAAAGCTTATTTATTCAGATTTCAGAATGAATAAATAAGAATCAAAATCAAGAATCAAAATCTCAATTTAAAAAAAAGGACCCTTATGACTGGCTTTGTGGTCCAGGATCACAAGTTGGTGGCTTGTGTATTTAAAGGAAACGTATGTAGGATTGTGGCCAAAACTGGTACTGCAATCACTTTCAAAATACTGTAGAATGATGTATCCCCTCCCCCTCCCCCCTGACTCCAGGTTGCCAGCTAAGCTGCAGGATCCAGCAGGAACGTAGGCTGCTACACGGAGCTTCTAATGGCAAGTGACGAGGCCTACACTGTAATTTTTTTTCTTCTGTTAATTATTTTTATGCCTTACGAGAGATGTTTTGCGAAGTAATTATGTATCGTAAAAATGTACTAATGGCAATTAGCCAATTATTTCTTAAAGATGTACTGTAATACCACATTTCAGTCGGAACATAGATTGTTTTTATACCCTGCTAGTGGTGCGATATAAAGCTTTTTATGAACGCATTTAGCACGGGCGACCGTGGAAAATCCACTGTTTACGGAAGCAAAGTTAGCCAAACATAGTTGAATCTTACCTGTCCAGGAGAAAATTAGCAAAGTTGGCGTCTGTCTTCAAATTCTTCTCCATTTTCAGCCGTTTCCATTTCAAAGGCATCTCCTATACAAATCCTTGTTTTATTTCGGACTTTGTAACAACGTATTTCGGATTCATAACGAGGTCTTTTAGGTTTCGTAACGTTATACATGTTTTATCCGACACGCTCTTAGCTGCAGCTGTAACTAGAGCAGAGCTGGCAACCCGGATGACGAAACTCAACTGACTTCATGATTAGTAGATAGCTGGAGGGTGGCGCCTCAGACCAAAACACAAAATGACAACAATAACATCAGTAGTGGGCTGCAACTGTCACTCTTAAATGACAATATCCTGGCCCGACCACTGTTGTCAGTGATATAAGTATTTGAAATGAACATGATTTCGTAATGTCTAGTGACATGTCAGGGCCATTTTATGATTAACTGAAATACATTTCTTACGTACGGTTCCTTTAAACAATCTGCAAAGTCCAAACTTTAAAAGAAACTTTCTTTCAAGTCACTTGCTTGAAGTCCCATTATTCTGTGTCATCATGTTACACATTTGCATAATTCCTACTGGCTGCTTTGGTCTGCCCTCAAACAACAGTTATGTATGTTATTTATTTATTTATTTTACCGCAAAGGCAAAAAGCGTTATATGGACTTCCAATAGCAATGCCATTGTTACTGTTTAGAGCTGCCAATGAAGTCTCACAATTTAAAACCTGATTACGTTAATACGCGTAACATTTCAAACACACACTCTAAATGGTTGACCAATCACAGCAGACGGGCCATCTGACCAATCAGAGCAGAGAGTGGGATTTAAAGTGACAGGAGCTAAAACAGACTGTGCTGCAGTGTATGTAATTATAAAAATAATGTGCTTTAAATCATCTAAGTATAGTCCAAAACTAAATGTATGAACTTGTAATTGAACGTAATATGGGCACTTTAAATGACAATATTCAACCAATATAATATTTCACAGTAGCAGATTACTGAAATCCCAGCGTGTAACATAGATGTCTGAAGGTTAGGCTGATTTCTGAGAGGCATTATGGGGCTGGATTACAGTTGTGCTCTGAGTTAATGTGAAGTAAATACTTGAAGATTCCTCCGCTTACTTTGTAATCTTCCTCCCAACCCCCCCCCCCCCCCCCCCAACTGGCACATTGATCCCACCTCTAGCACTTTCACCTTTGTGTTGGCAAGCCAGAAAGCGATTTGGTGTCCTTGAGGGAAGTTTTCACCCCGTCGTGACGGGCAAAGACAGACCGGAGTGACCCTGTGCTTGCTCACAGACAGAACCTATTCACACGGGTCTGACAGACAGTGCATGGGCCCAAATTAAAGCAATCGCAAAGCATTCAGTCCAGAGGTTCAATAAAAGCAGACGTCAGACCACTGGGTCATTACAGCTCAGGCGTGACCTTTAGCTAAAACACGCAGAGCTGGGATTAGGACTCACGTGCAATAACTGCAAAAACAGTTTGATTGTTTTAGGAAAATGATGTTAAATGGCATAGCAGGGACTATATAATTGCTCTTCCCTGCAGTGAGCAGTTTTATTTCTTGGGGGCTGCTGATGAAGAAAATGATATTGGAAAGTACCATAGAAGAGAAAAAAATGAATAATAATAAAAAAATAACTAGATTTGCATTTCCTAGAGGAAATATTGGTGCTTGCAAGGCAGCAAAGAGTGTTGTTCACATTTTAGGCAAAATAATGCAAATACAGTGCTGGAGAGAGAAATGGAGAGAGGCTGATAACATGTTTAAATTATGGCTAAAGAAGAATAAGAAAGAAAAGATAAATCACAATAAGTCATTATGTAAGTCAATTTAAAATAGAAGACCAATAGCAATCATAACTGTTGATTAGAATTTAAATGCGAAACATTCTTTACATTATGTAATTTAGGTCTATTTTACAGGATATGTATAGTTAATCCACTATGAATCTACTTATTTTTTTATTCATGTTTTTTGCTGCTCTCTGTGGACTGGGAAAGATGTTTTGAGTTTTTAAAGTTACAGTATGTTTTCACAGTACAAGCTCTTTTTATCTCAAAATGGGTAACAATTCTCACTATTAACTAGTTACTTATTAGCATGCCTATTATTAACATATTGGCTGTTTATTAGTACTTATAAAGCACCTATTCTGCATGACCATATTCTACATTTATAATCCTACCGAATACCTGAACTACCTAACTAACTATTAATAAGCAGCAAATTAGGAGTTTATTGAGGCAAAAGCCGAGGTTAATGGTTTGTTAATAGCGAGAACTGGACCTTAAAATAAAGTGGTGTGTATTTGGGCCACCCCCTTCTAATGAAGTTTGACTACTTTAGTCATTTCCATGAGTACAAATCTTAAAGTTTAAGCATACAATGATATTCTAGGGAACTGTATGCCTCTAATTTTATAGAAGGACTCTTTTCTATTCTAACATGACAATGCCTCTGTGCATAAGGCAAGGTTCAAAAAGAACATATTGATTTAGTCAGTGTAGAAGAACTTGACTGGTCTGTATAAAGGCAAATCCTAATCCCAGCTAAACACCTCTGTTGTGACTTTAAATGTAGACCTTGAGCCAAAAACATATCACCAAACACCAATGACTTGTACATACACTACATGGGACAAACGTATTGGGACACCCCCTTCTTTAGAACAGAAAAAGGCACTTCCAAAACTGTGGCAACAGATATGGAAACATATTGCATTTACAAATTGTATTTCCATCTCTGTTGCAGCAGTTTTGGATTTGTCTGAAATGACCATACGTATAAATCATTGGCGTTTGGTGATGAGTTTTTAGCTCAAGGTATGCATTTAAAGTCACACCAGAGGTGTTCAGCTGGGATTATGATTTGGTTTTATGCAGATCAGTCAAGTTCTTCCACACTGACTGAATAAATCATTTCTCTATGAACATTACCTTATGCACAGCTGTCATGTTAGATTAGAAAAGGCTCCTGTCCAAACTGTTGCTATAAAATTATAAGCATACAATTCCCTAGAATATCATTATATGCTTAAACATTAAGCTTTTTGTACTCATGGAAATTACAAAAAATAGTCAAACCTGTTCATTAGAAGAGGTGTCCCAATACTTATAGTGCAATATAGTGTATGTATATATGAGAAGGTTCACTGCAGTGTTGCACTGTAACTAAACATACAACAATGCATAGGAACGACAATGTGTAAGAACCATTAAAAATATTATTCTGAACGCAAAAACAGAAGTGAGTCTGGTCTTATCTCACTCACAGCATGGGGGCAGCTCGGGTAACAAAAAGCTGCAGCATCATCAATTCCTCCTCCAACACTTACCTCATGGCATGACCAATCAATAAGCGTTCTTCAAAACTCATTGAGGGCTGAGGCTGGGGGAGGACAAATGGCCCCAAACGCTTTCCAAAAGCTCTCTAGAACACTCAGTTATCTTCATTTTTGCTCCCTCAGGCTAGCTTTTATGTGGGCAGGCCAGAAGCCGGAGTGATCCCAGGGGGATACATTCTAATTAACTGGCAGGAGCATCTGTACCTCTCCTGTCCTCTCAGCTGCTTTGAATTTAAACCTCTGTGAGCTGAGCAGGTCTGGCTCTTTTCCAAAAGACAAACTAAATACACTAGCCTATGCAAACGGATTTGAATCCACATAGTACTTTTCTAAAACATTAGACACCTTTATTGGTTTTGTACTCAAATTACCATTACAACATCGGGTTGATACAATGCAAAGCATAATCCAACGTACATTTACGCCTCCCAAACCATAATCCTTTAAATCTGTTATATGATCAATAAAATGAATATGCAGATACACTATCATCCCAGTAAATATCAGTCAGCATCCCAGTGGAAACCAATGACTGCATTAGAGTCTGAACCTCTGCCAAAAATATCACCTAACTAAGAAATGTATGAATTCTGAATGACCATACATCACATTTTAATTTTTTGCTAAAAAGCTGTTCATAGCCAAGTTAATTATGCCATAATTAGACAATCCAATCCATTGATCATCACTGCAAACCTGCATAGGATGGAGGGATAGAAAGACATTTTTTATGAGCACTGCAGAAAAAAAAAAAGATTTAGGTTTAATATAAGAAAGTCAAATGATGATGACCTGAAGTATTTGATGGGAGCAAAAAAGAAAGAACTGACATGAAGAGAGGCAGAACTATTAATAGAGGTTACCAACCTCCACTGTTTTCATAGTGGAGAGATCTCTGAGGTAATAGTTGTCGATAGTTAAAAAAAATATTATTTAAGAAGAACATGGCCATCTTTAAAGGATCAAGTTGACCAGTACCACTAATGGCTTTTCAGCACCAACCTGGTTTTCGTCTGAGACATATGTTTTAAAATCCCCCGAAAAGAGCTGTGATTCATCTAAAATCATTAAATCAATCAACCCCGTAACTTATTTTCTAAAGTTTCCATTTTGAGAAGCTCTCTATATCTAGGTTTTCCTGTTAGGGGTTTGAGAGTGAGATCTCGAGCTGAAAAATCAATCCTGCTCTCAGGTCTGTGATCCTTTCCCCATCCCCCTTTGACCTGAGAAATGACCTGGACAATGGTGTCTGGTCCCTGTTGAACTCAATAACATCACTACAGTGGCCATCTGTCTGATTTTAAGTTGGACACTCCAGTTTAAAAATACCATCTCTGCCTACCAGCACAACCTTGAACCACATGTTCAGTTCTCCTGTCACTCTTTTTCTTTACTTTAACCAAAGTTATATAATTAAATACATTTTTAAATATGCTATTTTTAAAGTAATATTAAGAATCAGAATCAGAATGAGCTTTATTGCCAGGTATGTTTACACATACTAGGAATTTGTTTTAGTGACAGAAGCTCCACAGTGTTACAGAATGAGTGACATGACAACACAGATTATAAAAAGAACAATATACAAGTATACAAGACAGACAATGTGCAAAAATAGCAGACACAATATACAAAAATATTCAATTTACTATGTACAGGTATATTAGGTGCAATATTTGAATGTAAGTAAGTATGTGCATTAAATAAAATAACTGAATAATGAGTAAAGAGTGTATAATAGTGTTGTATGTTCCATGATCAAGTGTTCATGAGATGGATTGCCTGAGGAAAGAAACTGTTTCTGTGTCTGGTCGTTTTGGTGCTCAGTGCTCTGTAGCGCCAACCAGATGGTAAAAGTTCAAAAAGTGAGTGTGCTGGATGTGAGGGGTCCAAAATGATTTTGCCAGCCCTTTTGCGTAATCTGGATAAGTACAGATCTTGAAGGGTAAGGAGGGATGTACCAATAAATCGTTCAGCTGTCCGGACTACCCGACATAGTCTTCTGAGATCAGAGTTGGTAGCTGAGCTGAACCAGATAGTAATTGAAGTGCAGAGGATGGACTCAATGATGGCAGAGTAAAACTGTTTCAGCAGTTCCTGTGGCAGGTTGAGCTTCCTCAGCTGGCAGAGGAAGTACAGCCTCTGCTGGGCCTTTTTTGCAATGAAGTCTATGTGAATGTCCCATTTCAGGTCCTGAGAGATGGTGTTGCCAAGGAACCTGAATGATTCCACTGTGTTTACAGTGCTGTTCATGATGGTGAGTGGGGGGAGAGCAGGGGGGTTCCTCCTAAAGTCCATGATCATCTCCACAGTTTTGAGCGTGTTGAGCTCCAGGTTGTTATGACTGCACCAGACAGCCAGCACTTTTACCTCCTGTCTGTAAGCAGACTCGTCACCGTCCTGAATGAGGCCGATAAGTGTGGTGTCGTCTGCAAACTTCAGGAGCTTGACAGAGGGGTCTTTAGAGGTACAGTCATTAGTGTACAGGGAGAAGAGCAGTGGGGAGAGGACACAACCCTGAGGGGCGCCAGTGCTGATAGTACGGGTGCTGGATGAGAATTTTCCCAGCCTCACTAGCTGCTGCCTGTCTTTCAGGAAGCTGTTGATCCACTGACAGACCGAGGTGGGCACAGAAAGCTGAATTAGTTTGGTCAGGAGGAGGTTTGGGATGATAGTGTTGAAGGCTGAACTGAGTTCCACAAACAGGATCCTCACATAAGTCCCTGATTTATCCAGATGTTGCAGGATGAAATGTAGACCCATGTTCACTGCATCATTTACAGACCTGTTTGCTCGATAAGCAAACTGCAGGGGGTCCAGTAAGGGTCAGTGATGTCCTTCAGATAAGCCAGAACCAGTTTTTCAAACGACTTCATGACGACAGATGTTAGCGCCACAGGTCTGTAGTCGTTAAGTCCTGTTATTTTGGGTTTCTTCGGAATGGGGATAATTGTTGACCGTTTGAATGTAGCGGGGACTTCACACAACTCCAAAGACCTATTGAAGATCTGTGAGAATATGGGGGCTAGTTGGTCAGCACAGGTTTTCAGACAGGTTGGTGTCACACCGTCAGGGCCTGGTGCCTTTCTTCTTTTGTTCTTTTTGAAGACCTGACGCACCTCATCTTCGCTGATTTGAATGTGAGTTGCAGGAGTGGGGGAGAGGGGTGTTGTTGGAGGTGTAAATGGTGTTTCTTCAAACGTACAATAGAACTCGTTCAGATCGTCTGCCAGTTGCTGATTCTGCACAGTGCTGGGGGATGGTGTCTTGTAATTGGTGATGTCTTTTAGACCTTTCCACACTGAAGAAGAGTCACTGGAATGAAATTGGTTCCTTATTTTTTCGGAATAATTTCTTTTTGCCACTTTGATCTCCTTTTCCAGTGTGTATTTGGCCTGTTTATACAAAACTTTGTCCCCTTTCCTATAAGCATCATCTTTGGCATGACGGAGCTGTCTGAGTTTTGCAGTGAACCATGGTTTGTCATTGTTGTAAGTTAAACGAGTCCTGGTAGGAATGCACATATCTTCACAAAAACTGATATATGAAGTTACAGTCTCAGTAAGCTCGTCCAGATCAGTGGCAGCAGCTTCAAAAACACTCCAATCAGTATATTCAAAACATGCCTGTAAAACCTGCTCTGTTTCATTGGTCCATCTCTTTACAGACTTTGCTACAGGTTTAGCAGATTTAAGTTTTTGCCTGTATGTTGGTATAAGATGAACCAGGCAGTGATCAGAGAGTCCCAAAGCTGCCCGTGGGACAGAGTGATATGCATTGCTTATTGTGGTGTAACAGTGGTCCAATATATTACTGTCTCTGGTGGGACATGTGACATGCTGTCTGTATTTTGGCAGTTCATGTGAGAGATTTGCTTTATTAAAATCCCCAAGAATGATTAAAACAGAGTCCGGGTGTTGTTGTTCTGTCTCTGTGATGTGATCAGCGAGTTTCTGTAACGCCAGGCTTACGTGCGCTTGCGGTGGAATGTACACGCTCACGAGAATGAACGAGCAAAACTCTCGCGGCGAATACAACGGCTTACAGTTAATGAAAAGCGCTTCTAGATCAGAACAGCACATTTTCTTTAACACTGTTACATCTGTACACCACCTCTCATTGATGTAAAAGCACGTCCCGCCGCCGCGCGATTTCCCCGTCGATTCTGTGTCGCGGTCTCCTCTGAACAGCTGATATCCCGGTAGATGAATCGCGTTTTCCCCTCCTGCGCGTCCTGCGCGTCCTGAAGCATCTGATCAGCGCTGCTGCTCCACCAACTGCGATGTTCTGCAAAACGTCCGAATAATCATAAACCGGTAGAAGATTTTGTGGTGTGTTCTGCCAAATGTTCAGCAGTTCATCCCTGGTAAAACTGATTGTGTTTGCAAAACAAAACAAAAAAAACTGGAAAAACGAACAAAAACATTAAAACAACTGGAGAGCTTAGCACAGAGGCTGCCGTCCGCGGCGTCATCTTAAGTGGTGTTTTGTTCCTGAATGATTTAGTGTTATTGAACAAATCAGTTGAGTCAATGATTCAATAATCCAATTTAAAAAGACAGTTCTTAACTTGTCTCAGATGTTTCTACTTCAATTACTAATGAGATTTTTCTTGAAAGTATTTCGAGAACTCATTGAAATTACTGACATTTGATTGAATCTGAGCACAGTTTGAGGCATTGTTGAGCTCTCTTCTGAAACTCTAGTGAAGACATGTAAGATTATTTGAGAAGCAGGATACCTGAGCAAAAGTCAACCCAGGCTCATTGAAAATACGTGCTTGTGGTGATGTTTCTGCAACACTGATATTGCGTATACTGCATATTTCGTGGCAGTTTAATAGTCAAATGTCCAGTGAGTGGAGCTAAAATGTGTGTTCAATACGTGACCATAGTCACAATTTTTTATATTGCTTCAGGTAAGTAACATGCAACAGAATTTCTCGCTCTAAAAAGGTTTGATTTTGAACAGGTAAAAAGAGTTGTTTACACTACCATTGAGAAATTTTAAGCAAAGTATGTTATAGACTTAAGACCCTAAAGAATCATAACTTGTGGAAAATGGGCATTCGATGACCCCTTTAATGCTTCATCGCTTTGGAAAATAACATTCTCTCTACACCAAATCCAAACCTAAACCTACCCGATTTCACAGGATTTATATTGGAGCACTTCACCTCACAAGTGCAACGCCATATCGCGTGAACTACTGAGCAAACCTATTGCATTAGAAAGCCCATACATATGAAGCTGTTTATGTGACAATAACATTTAAAAGTATCCTTTTTTTCAAACTGTTTAAAATTATTTTAAAGTCATAACATAATATTGTGCAATAAATGTTGTGCAAGAAGTTTTTGAGTTTTGCAGGGTTTGTTTTCCAGATGCTATGATGTTACAACACGGTCTAGTAGAATATCATTCAAATAAATCCCGCCTACGGTAATTGGAATTGTTGGCGGGAATTGTAGCATGGACAGCCGCTTCTGGGATACTTCAGCAAGCCACAGGGTGGCTTGTATAAACCCCAGCATTGACTGAAATGTCCGCAAACTGCTCCAGTAGCTGTGCTGGAGCCGTGCTGTTGACGTGTGCGGTATAGAGGGTCGAAACACATGCGGAGCCGTGGCTGATGTAAACAAAAGCATTGATTAGAGTGACGATCATCGGTTGTTGCGTCGGAGCTGCGCTATAGATGTGTGCAGTGGTTGGTGAGAGATTTATTCATCATACAGTGTAGATAGCTTCACTGGCCTTATGCTGGAGCTGGTTTCAGGCATGTAAATAATTAAATAAATTAGCACAATAATGATAAAATCATGTATCGTCGATCTCGCAGGCTGACGATAGGACCAACTCTACTGTAGCGTATTATTTAATCACCCTCCATGCATCCTAGGTGTATATGACTTCCTTCTTTCAGACGAATGCAATCAGAGTTATATTAACAATTATCCTGGCACTCCCAAGCTTTACAACAGCATAGACTGGTCTCTCCATCACCGCCTCACATGGCTCCAGGGGTGTCAATAAAAGCCCCCTGTAGGGAACTGATGTGTTTTTGTAAGAAAAATATCCATATTTAAAACCTAAGAATCACTTTAATCTAGCTTGAGCTAACAGTTGTACACGGAACTTGCTGCTTTGGGAAGGGGCGTGGCAGGACTGAAACGCCGCCTAAGCTGTTCGCCAATCGCAACGCAGTGGGACTGCTAACCAATCACAACACATTTTGTTTTTCGGAAGGCAGACCTTTATCAAACCCAGAACTAATCTATCCATTTGTGCCAGCCTGGGGAGAAAGCTATTCAAATAATGTCAATTATGTGAAATATAGCGCGTTTTTTGAACCACCAAGCATGGGAGCATGTTCTAGTGCACCCCAAAACAAAATAAAGACTTTCCATATTCAGATTCAGGTCCCTGTGGTTGAAGAAAGAAACAGGGCTGGTTCTAAATTCAGCAGCTGCAACTTGAGCACATTCGACTATCAAAAGTAGAAACACGAGTGTGGATTACTGTTAGTGTATTTTTAATTAAGATTTCGGATTACCCTCTTTACTCTGTTTGACTATTGCCTGTTCCCGAATCCTGTTTCATTCCGTCTCACTCTGTTTGCCTCCTGCGGTACAACTCCAACCCTCTAATCCCATTAGATTGTTAAAGTGACACGTTAAATGCTCTCCAGAGCCTGTGAGCTTTTAAGAGATTTTAAGGCCCCGGTCTTTAGGATTTACCTCAGATGACTCCAGCTTTGTTTTATTTTGAGTCTTACTTTTTCTGCATGCTTCTGTTTACAGGGCTAAAGGGATCGCTTTCTCAGAAATGAATTCTGTCATGACATGAGTGAGTAAAAGATTTTTCATTTTTGCGTGAACTATCCCTTTAAGTCTGTTATTAGCCATTTATACACTGACCTTCATGCAGCATTCAACCCTGAAACATTTCTTTGTGAAACAAGGTTGGCACAAAACCAGTTCTAAAAGAGCATGTATGATGATGATGATGATTTTTATTTTATTTATTTATTTATTTTTTAAGTGACAGAGTAATATATTTTCTAAACCAGTTACTTGACTGTTGGACCATTTCAACATTATTCCTAATAACTGTTCCCCATTAATCAAATAACAGAGGTGTTAGCTTTCATTTGTAAACTTTAGGCTACAACATCCACCAACAAACTATATAAAAATAAACAAAATTTATATATTATATAAATTATAATATTATACTATATTTCATATTTATTCCCTTATTTGACCTTCAATTGTGTATGGATTTTTGCCAGGCATTTTCACCTCAAAAATCATGGACTGGAAGAATTCAAAGGTACAGCTCCATTCTCTGAAGAGACCTATTGTTTATGCTTCATGGTGGAAGATCTAGCAAGGCTTCAGTGCAGCACTGGCTCTCAACGCATTCTAATATTTTCCTCCCACATTCCAGGCACATCCCGGCTCTCTAGTTACCGCTGCACATCGTATCCTAAAGTTAGTCCCAGATGTCATTTATTCATCCCACCATATCCCCTAGATTAAGACAGACAGGTTAATGTCTTTACTTGAACGTCAACACAGAAAGCCCAGGTGGAGCCAATGCCCCAACAAAGACCCTGTGAGACTCATCAAACAATGTGCACGTTCATATGCACGGTCATTACGCAGACACACAAATCCTCCTGGCAATTGCATCAAATCCTTCGCAAAGCAGATGTTGGCATTTTGTACCATTTTGCAGCACTATTTACCATATTCACACATACAGTAGAATGACACATGAAATGTCACTCTGCTTATGACAGGCCATCATGCTCTCACCGAGTAAAATGACACATCTTGAGTGTAAACCCCAGATCACAAGCTAGTTTTCCTCTTGAAAAGGCACAAGCCCCTCCGCGCTCCCACTGCAAGGGCACTGCTTATAAATTATTGCGATGGGTTGACATACTCAGTATAGCAGGGCAGTAAAAGCTGTCACCATTGCTCTTCGCGAAGCTTAACTCAGCTGTTGAAACCCTCTGGAGGCCGGCTCCCATTCGCAGTCTGTGCTCGGGATCACAAAATGCAGATGGATTACGGTGAGCAGAACTCTATAGCGCGGTTCTCCTGTCTGGAATCGGCTCTCGCTGCAGGTCTCTGAAGGACCGCGGTCCAGAAACTTATCTTGGCTATCAGTGTCAGCAGGGCCGAGGAGATTAGTTCAATTAGATCCAGTTTAGCCAATACATGCTGAGGTCGGAAAAGGGATTAAAAACATGTGTGCCTCGGGGGGCAATAACACGGGATTCCCGTTGTAATTTCCCTAATTCCTCTCCTGCCTGCTCACTTTCACCCTTAAATCTTTGCAATGTTTAGAAGAGGTACAGCTGGAGGCAAAGACAAGGTACCGTTATTGTACTGATTTATTGACAAATCTAAAATAAATGCAGATTATAAATGGCTGCAGGCATCAGAATGCATGGTCCACTTTAGTTTGGGGACAAATTCTCACAATTAACTATTAACTATGATTTTGCTTCAATAAACTCATAATTTGCTGCTTATTAATAGTTAGTGAAGTACACTGTTAAAAATAAAGGTGCTTCACGATGCCATAGAGGAACCTTTTTGTCTAAATGGTTCTATAAAGAACCTTTAACATCTGAACATTTCTGTTTTACAAAAGGTTGTTTTTTTGGAGAAAGAAGCTTCTTCAGATTATAAAAACGTAAGAAAGAGATGGTTCTTTAAAGAAACATTGACTGAATGGCCACAAACAATGGTTCTTCTATGGGATTGCTGTGAAGAATCTTTTAAAGCACCTTTATTTTTAAGAATGTAGTTGTTAAGTTTAGGTATGGAGTAGGATTGCAGGATCAGGATGCCATAGAGCAGTGGTTCCCAACCTTTTTTACTAAAATGAACATGGATTGACACGGAAATGTACCATAAATGCAAGTCTACTGTGTTTCACAGTCAACACGTGGCTTTTTGGCTAGGTTTAAAATAAGGAAAAGTGCAATAAACAATAAATAAGCAAGGCAACATAATAGATACACTTGTCCAGGTAGGAAAGTTGTTTTTAATAAAGATTTAATGCGAAAGAAAGGCACGAGAGCCGACTGTTTCTGTCTGTGGAAAGTTTTAATTTAAAATATTTGCCCAATTTCAATAAGAAAAGGAAGCTATAGCCTACCTATGCTGTGTTTAAATGTGTTGCAACTTGCTTGAGCAACTTAATATACAAATGTAGAAGTCAAGTGCATTGAATAATACGTTGTTTATATTTATTGAGTTTAAACGTGAATATGTCTAGTATTATTGTATTAGTCTACTGTGATAAAAGAGGATCATAATGCTGAAAAAGCAAGTTTGGATTTGAAATTAAAATAACGGATAAATGTTGTGTTTGTGGTAAACAGCCGCGGATCAGGAATGGACTGCAAACACGTCCGGTGTGAAAGCAAAACGAGTCCATGCTGCTTCTGCACCGCATACGTAACGCACACGGACTGCATACACACTGCATACAGAGTATGTGTGAAACAGATGCTCATAATCACCGAACCTCACCAGATCTATCGGACATTAATTTGGACAACTAGGCAAATGTATTTAAATTTCACGCAAAAATAAAAAGAGCGCGCATAGTTTGTGAATCATTAGCGGACTTATGCGTGCTTATGTGTAAGACTCTTGTATACACGAGTGTTATACATAGGCACGCTCAAGTTCGTTATTATTACTCGAATCGTCTTTACCTTTATATTACCGCAACGGTTTGCTTCATGCATGTAGCCCAGATGTAGTAGCCTATGCGTGCAGCGGTTGGAAGTTTTGAGGCGCCATTCAGTCTGTTTAACAGTGCGTTGAGTCCGAAGCAATCAATCACAGAACACGGGAGAGGCCATGCTTTGATCGTTTTTTATTTAGCTATAATATAATAAAATTAAACAATTATAGGATAATATTTAAATTAATTTTAAGATATCTCGCGGCCACCCTGGAGGATCACTGAGGCCCCTCTGTTTGTGAAACCAAAAATGGTTCTTCTATGGCATCGCTGTGAAGAACCTTTTAAAGCACCTTTTTTTATTTTTAAGAGTGTAGTTGTTAAGTTTAGGTATGAGGTAGGATTACATGATCTAAAATATGGTCATCCAGAATCAGGCATTGATGTTTGCTTTATAAGTACTAATAAACAGCAACACTAGTCATTTGTGAACCTTAGACTACAACATCCACCAACAAACTTACAGATAATGCACAGGTATTTAATTTAAAAAATGCAAATTAAAGACAAGGTAAAATTACTGCACTGATTTACTGACAAATTATAGTAGATTATAGACGGCTGCAGGGAAGTTAATAGTGAGAAATACTGTTCTTTCATACTATGGTAGTCAATAGGAACTGTTTCAATAAATCATATTACTTTAAAAAGAATATTTTGCGATAAACATGCAATAAAGCTGCTATTTTACACTAAAATTAATTATACAAACTCAACAGATTTATATGTATGTATTCAGCCAGGACCCATTTTTTGCTTCAAATCATATGCTGTAATGCTGGCTGTTGTGGTTTGAGGCTTAGCACTCTATTGAAAGATTTTCTGAAATCACTACGGAGAAAAAGAATGGAAAACTACTTTCAGGAGCCTAGGCTGTGCAAAAAAACTGTTAATTACCGTTGCGCTCTATTGATTTGTAGTAGTCATTTTGGCCTTTTTTAAAAAAGAAATACAGCAATGACAACATCATTTGCAAGAGTAAAGCAAACTGAATTATGCTGGCCACGGTAAATTAATGCTAAATATATATTATGGATTACATTTAGACGCAAGACATTCATAAAAGCAAGCGAAACAAAGAAATTCAATGAGGAGGTATTGTGCTACTGGAGCTAATACATTTAAATTAGCGCTAACGAGGACATTCCAATTCAGGGGCTGATTAGCCTTCACAGACAGACATCAAAGAGCCGTGCCGATCTATTAGAGACCAGAGAGAGGAGGACAGTTGTGCTCAAATATCTGCTCACCCATTCACTTTAATTGTATGCTCGGAGAACCCATCTACAGTTCTGTCAGGTCATCCATGTGGAAACGTCACGGTAGACTGATGGACTTCAGGAATATTAATAAATCAGGGACTGGATTTTTGCTAAACGAATAAGTCCTCAGATGCAGGGCTTTATGGGTAGGGAAGAGACATCAAACTAGGCAGACTGCCAGAGAAGCGAACAAACAGGCAGGGGGGAGATGCAGACTTTACCTGCTCCAAGATGACATTGATTCTGTCCACTTCACAGTCGATGAGGTAGCGCTTCTCCTGTCTTCTGTCCATTTCCTCAATGATGCGCCGGAACTCCTGGGGGTCTGTGATGCTGCCCACCGACCGCGCTGTAACTTGCCAGTTGTTTGCCACCGCTGCCTCCATAATGGCTTGAAGAATGGAAAATCCTGGCAGGAAAACAATCATTTTTGCGTTAGCTCACACTCCAGAGCTTCATAGGTGTTGACATGCTGTCACATAAAATATATTCGCCGTGTGTATTCAATTTTCCACAAATGAAGTCTTATGTATATACACAAAGAGAATTAATGTGACTTTGTCATTTTGGATTAGATATCGAGGTCGTCCTACAGCAGTTTAAAAACAACTGCGCAAAGTACAAAACATCTGCAACACAACCTGAGTTGAATATAAAACAGATAGTACCGTCCCAGATGCTGATTGGTCGATACAGCATTCCAGCTATGTTAAAATATGCATATAGTAACAGCTATGATATCAAACATCTGTTCACCAGCTACATGTATCACTGTGCAGCATTCATACTGCATTGAAAACAAATAAAACAAACAAAAAAGTAACCTCAATTTTTTGGGGGGTTTTAACCAAGGTAGGTATAAATAAATAAATAAATAAAAAAATAAAAAAATAATAATAAATACAGTTGAAGTCCTTGCAGAATTTGCTAAATTTTATTTTACCAAAATAAGAGGGATCATACAAAATGCATGCTATTTTTTATTTAGTACTAACCTGAATACGATATTTCACATTAAATATGTTTACATATAGTCCACAAGAGAAATTAATAGTTGAATTTATAAAAATGACCCCGTTCAAAAGTTTGATTCTTAAAACTGTCACCTGAATGATCCACAGCTGTGTTTTTTTTGTTTGATTTTTATTTAGTTATAGTTGTTTATGAGTCCCTTGTTTGTCCTGAACAGTTAAACTGCCTGCTGTTTTTCAAAAAAGTCCTTCAGGTCAAACAAATTCTTTGGTTTTTCAGCATTTTTTTGTGTATTTGAATGCTTTCCAACAATGACTGTATGACTTTGAGACCCATCTTTTCACACTGAGGACAACTGAGAGACTCATATGCAACTATTACAGAAGGTTCAAACGCTTACTGGAAAAGGTTCAAACACACAAAAATGCTGAAAAACCAAAGAATTTGTGAGACCTGAAGCACTTTTCTGAAGAACAACAGGAACATTATTAAGAATGCAGTGTAAACTGGGGTCATTTTTTAAATTTAACTATTATTTTCTCTTGTTGACTATATGTAAACGTCTTTTATGTGAACTATCTTATTCAGGTCAGTACTAAATAAAAAATAACATGCATTTTGTATGAACCTTCTTATTTTGGTAAAATAATTATTATTTTGCAGATTCTGGAAGGTGTATGTAAACTTTTGACTTCAACTATAAATAAATAAAGAAATGTAATACATTAATTTATACACCCAAAAGTAGTTTAATGGGTTAAATCAGGTATGTATGTATGAGTGAGTGAGTGAATGAATGAATGAATAAATAAATACATAAATGCTGTTATTGTTAATATGTATAATTATTACAATTTCAGAACATGATTCAGATTTCAAACATTATGTAGAATAGCTCCCCTGGATTTTTTGAATATATAAAAAAATGACATTTTCTTTATCATGAACATGATGAGTTGATAAGACTGACAGGTCTAAATTGGTTTTTATGTGGTTTGCTAAAAGGATTAACTTAGTCACTGTATACAGACCAGAATACATAGAAAATATCCATATTAATCAAATGTACCTTAAACGTCATAATACAGAAAACAAAATCAAATGCATTTGTGTGCTGTGATTAACTTTTACAAAAACATTGTTGTGACAGTTGTTAAAAAGACCCACTGTACTTCTGTACACTGTACAACATTCTGAGATTTTTTTTTTTTTTCAAATTTAAACATGTGCTTTATAAAAACACTGATTTTTAAAGGTGATAGCCAGAGTAATTCACTGCGGATTATGCAAATGCATTCATTCAGGGCCGAGATCACGTGCCACAGCCCCTCTAAAGCCTTATCGCAGGCGGTGAACACAGGCACGAATGCAACAAAGTCAACATTTTTTGGCGACTCCTCTATACTGCAGATTGCTCGAACTTCTCTTTGCACTTCCTCTATTCAGGCTTTGCACGGCTCAGTTGCTCTGCCCGGCCCAGGTGGCGTGAAAAGCCCTGTGTCTGCTCTCCCAGCATGCAGCTGCCATCGCACCGCTCCCACCCCATTAAATGACTTTTCAGAAATACGCTACGCAAATGGCTGGAAAAAAAATGCACCATACGACCCGTCTACAACAGTAGAGCAGGATGTGTCAGCCATCACAGGACGGCACCGAATGAATGGATGCAATGCTCAGCACGTCTGACATGCTCGTCTGCACAATGTGTCCAGTTTATAATATATGAGGGGCTGTATGTATGTTTGCTCAGAGCAATCTCCGGGAAGCGCCGCTTTTTCCGTGACTTGATATTGACTTAAAAATTAAGAATTATGGTTTGTGATGCACAACATTTACATGCACTCCCTAGCGCTCTGATGGGAGAATGAACTTGAGAAATGGGCTCTCAGCAATTTTATTTTTTACCTGTACGCTACGGTAGGGATTACTCAGTTGAGTTTAATTCATTTACAGTCAACATGATGTATGCCTGTGGAAGAGACTTTAATATAAACTAAAATGGTCTTACGGCTGTGTATCATCCTGATTTTTTCACTCACTCGCAAGTTATAGTAGAATGTTCTAGTACAGGGCTTTTCTAGCTATGGACCCTAAAATATAATGCCAAAATATATATGCCAGCATTATCATTACATTTCATTTATTATTAGTATTATTATTATTAGCATTTCTTACTGTTCAAAATTATGGTGGTAAATAGACAAAATAATCATGCTTATTGCCATGATTCATATGCAGTACTTAGACAACACAGTAATAATAAAATAAAAGTTTTTTTTCTTTAATGTATTGATATTATTTACTGGTATTAATTTATTGATAATATTTACTGAAAAACTTTGGGAGTCAATAGGATAAAATACTGATATTATTTACAGTACTGTTATTTATTGATTGATATTATTTACAGTTAAAACTGGATGAATTGGATAAAATAATTGTGTAATATCAAGCCTTTAGAAAATTAAATTAAACAGTAATAATATCTGTAAATGTGTTAACATATTAATTATTACCATTTCTTACTGTTAAAATCTATGCTCTCAGTATGAAAAATAGCTGATTTCTGTACAGTCTAGACATCAAAATGAAACTGTAATATCAATAATTAATTTTATTGATTTACTTTTTTCTTTCACAGTGTCCAATTTGTGACATGATTTGATCCTCAGTAACTCACAACATTTTCAGCTCCATCAAGGCCACCAAACGGTTTTAATATAGAGACCAAGACAGTGAAAAGTAAAATGAAAAACCTAGCTAGGAATGTTATTGTTCTAAGAATGTTCTGAGAACATTATGCTATGTTCTGGTATGTTTTCATTGGCAAGTTTTATTTGAGTTCCCAGAATATTCTCCTAAAAGGAAGGATAACATTCTCTAAAACATTCTAAAATGTTTATTGATAACATTATTAGAACATTATCCTCTAACATTCTAATAAAGATTTAAGTGGAAAGCTTCCTATTGGACATTAGATGTGGACTCAAATGTTGCTAAGATGTCAAATTTTGGTTGAAAGTAAAAACCCAACCTTAGTTTGATGAAGTTTTAACTTCATTAAACAACTCCAAAAACAGCATTACCAGCTTCACTTATTATAAACCAGATTTACTTTATTTCTGTTATAGATTTACAAATGGTCTTATTGAGATTAACATAGGTTTAGATTTTGATGTCTGTTTGAAAGTAAGAGTTTGGTTTGATGTCACCATTATGGTGATAAGCATTTGGTTTAGTTGAGCAATTTGACTCTTAGATGTTTGTTATGCCAAAAACAGCAAGAGAAAATGTGTTCAGATGATGTTGTTTGCGATCAAGATATCATCACGTGATTATCTTATTTCATTCTTTGTCACATTGTTTATTATATCAATGCAATGGCTTTGTCACAAACATCAAGAATCAGTGTATGAATCTCAACAATGGGGACATGCTTCATGCTGCAATGTATTCTGGGTGCATCAAACAGAACTCATCCAGGGCTCCCAGAATGCATTGCGACATGAAACATGTCACGATTGTTGAGATTCACTGATTCTTGATGTCTGTGTGTCTTAGCGTTCAGTAGTTTACAATAATTTATGAACAATGTGTTTTACAGATGGAAATGCAGATTATCTGCTAAAATTCTGCTGGATCTTATGCTGTTAAAAAGCATTACTACAGTCACTAATATGAAATTGATAGCATAAATTAGACTTTAGATGAGAACAGTTGATCAGATCATTACATGATGATATTTTTCACATCAGCAAGTGGCTAACATTTTTTGATTATATTTTCTCTTGTCATCTCTTGCCCAACTAAAGTCCAACTAAAACGCTAATCACCATAATGGTGGCATCAAACCAAATTATCATTTTCAAACAGACATCAACATCTAAACCTCTGTTAATCTCAATAAAAACCTGTGTAAATGTATGACAGAAATATATTCAATCTGGTTTATAATAAGTGAAGCTGGTAATGCTGTTTTATAGATATTTCATGACGCTCAGCTTGACAGCAAACAAAGGTTTTGGTTTCTACATTCAACCAAAATTTGACATCTGAGCAACGTAAGTCTACATCTAGTGTGATGGGAAGCTTTGTTAGAATGTTAGAGGATAATGTTCCAACAATGTTATCAATAAACTTTTTTAGAATACCCTAACTATTAGCATAACATTCTGGGAACTAAAATAAAACTTGCCGCTGAAAACATTCCCGGAAAATTAAACATTTCTAGCTGGGAAAACAGCATCGTTATTTCATAGTTGACTGGAGTATATACAAGACCAACAAACACTTCAAACGGGATAAACACAGGACAAACAGAGTACCATCATTCACACCGTTTTGTGATGAGGAACATCCGAAGCTGTATATCAGCAAACCAAACCACCACAGTGTGAGTGCATGTCACAACATAGAAGGGCATAGCCCTCCGGACAAAACACAGCAGTGTATCTGCATATAAAGGACAAGGAGCACACGCTTAAGGACAATCAAATGAAAATTTTAGACAGAGAGCACAGAGGGTATCAGATGGAAGTTAAGGAAGCCATCAGTGTGAAAGTGGAGCTGTCATCTCTAAGCAGGAGAAGGGGGCCTGCTTCTTACTACCTACAAACATTATTATTTTCCTAGTCTCGCAGTTTCACATCCGTGATCTCATGATTCCAGCACTAATGAGCTAAGGTTATTTAATATCTTAAGATGACTCTTTCAGATGATGTCACTGGGTATAAAGAGATCACATGACCAGGCCACAGTGGTAAAGCATCTTGAGCTGTGTAGATTCTGCATTAAAGAAAGATGTTATGAACAGATTTTACACCTACAGTGTTATCAGGGATGTCAGGGCTTTGACCAAATGTGCACAGCTGGATAAAAGAGGACAGAGGTTAACCAGAGTTAAAGGGAGTCAGTAGTGAACATCTGTCGCAGTGTCATGTCAGTGACATGATGAGGATTTTCGTGAAAAAAAAAGATACACAAAAATTATTCATGATCTGTATTCATTATGATTTCATATGTTTTTGAACTGATTTGTAATTAAAAATGATTAGTGACTGAGAAAGTATTATTACTGTTATTACTTTTTTGTCACATGACAACAAAATAGCTTCCTGTATGCACACTTTTAAAAAATACATGTTCTTCACGATGCCATAGAAGAACCATTTTGTCTAAATGGTTCCATAAAGAACCTTTAACATCTGAAGAACCTTTCTGATTTACAAAAGGTTCTTTGTGGTGAAAGAAGGCTCTTCAGATTATAAAAATGTAAGAAAGAGATGGTTCTTTAAAGAACATTTGACTGAATGGTTAATTGTGGAACAAAAAAATATTATTTTATGGCATCGCTTCGAAGAACCTTTTAAGCATCTTTATTTTTAAGAGTGTAGGTATATATTAATTTTTTTTTTTTTGTATATAATTTTGTGCAAAGCATCATTATTCCCATCTTCAGTGTCACATTATCCGTCAGAAATTATGCTGATTTGAAACATTTCTGATTGTTATTATTTTTGGTTGAAAATGGTTGTGTTGCTTAATAAAGTGTAGAAGTGTTTTCTTTTTGTTTATCTTATAGGATTCTTTGATAAACTAAGATGAAGAACAGCATTTATTTGGAATAGAAAACTTTATATATATTTATAAAACAGTTCGTTCTGGTTCTCAAATCTGATTGGTTGAGAACCATGAGATATTCTACTGGTATCGCTACAGGAATGCCCTTTCACAATTTTGTATCACTCCGCGTGTTCTAGCCGGACCGTTTTTTTTCTGAGTTACATGGCGGACGACCAAATCCCGAATCATTTTATAAATATTACTCTTTTTGTGTCACGGAATGTAGTTTTAAGAGGTTTTCAGGCGAGAATGTACTTGTTTATAGTTCAAAAATGCAGTTTGTTAATAAAGATAACGTCTGTTTGAAAATTTGCTTCGTCGTTTTCGGACGTGCGAGACCCATAACGTCAAGAGCGCTCTCACCACGGCCAGATCTTCAGGAATTTACCGCTGGCTCTGATGTCTCTGTAGTGGTTACACATGACATGTAATTTGTTATGGGTAAATCTAACGGGCAGTCTTTGATCTCAATAATCTATTATTTGTGTTCCAGAGAAGAAGATAGTTCATGCAGCATGTTTATGTAAATACAATGCTGAATGCTGCCTTTACTCTTGACTGAATTGCCTAGCAACTTTTTGATGTCTGTTTTTGTTGTTGTTGTTTATTAAATATTATTACTCAATAAATAAAAATGTATATAAATTATATTTTAAATAATGTATTTAATAATAGTACTTAGTTTTGAGTAACGTGCGTGTATTCTTGATGGTGATTTTATTTAACGTTACATTGTTCCGCCTTTAGATGGCGACAAGAGACCGTGTTATGAGTGAGCAGTTAATAGTGACTTTGGGACTTTTAAACTGAAGTTAAGCGGAAGTTCTTTTTAGCTTCAACAACAGCTTGCTACAGCAAATAAATGCACTGAGCAGCAAAATCACCCTTAATAGATGAACGGATATTAACGCTTTCATCAATAAACATTCAAACTAATGTCATATCATCATGAATATGAATAATGAATGCTATATCAGATGCAGGTACGTTAATCACTCGCTCAGTCCATCTCTCTGTGATAATACTCAAACATGATACAGTGAGGTTTTAATGCAGTAATACAATAGGCTTTCCATGAAGCAACTCAACATTCCTTCGTTACTAGTTCTAAAGTGAAGTTTTGGAACTAGTAACGAGAAGCTTATGCTCAGCTGACCAACCGTCAAACTTTGATTTGAATTTGTGGCGGAAGGAATAGTTCGCACAAAAGAGGGCTTTTAAAGACACTCCGTTGTTATTTTGTTTATGTATTTACACACTCGTGCCGTCGAACTGTTGTATAAACGCAATATCACACTTGTAGACTTGAGATATGGCTGTATGGCAGCCATATCTCAAGTCTACTCGTGTGATATTGCTCATATATACATTAACTGTCCCCAAACTTTTGAGCACTACTGTATATGAAAAAGTCTGCTTTACTAACCTACTTGTTATTCATTTAAAATAAACAATAAAGGTTAGTAAAGATAAAGCTCAGAGAAGAACATTTGGAATGCTCTTTTCAGTTTAGGCATGGAGTTTGACCTGGCCTGCAAAACACCTGTCTTGGTCACCTGCTCTGCACAGTGTGTTTCAATTCAAGTGCAATATGGGCAGATCAAGTGAGATTTCAGAGGACTTCTGAAGAGTTGTTAAAGCTCACCAGACTGTAAAGAGTTACAGGAGGATTTCACGAGACGGTCAGATTGCAAGGGAAAGAAATTCTACTGTTATTCCCCTGAGGAGATCTCCAAAGATCAGTACTGGAATACCATCAAATCCTCAAAGAAACAACAAAGGACCCTTGGGAAATCGCTAAGAATCTGCAAAGATTATTATTTTTTTGGACGATTGATAATGTCTTCGTTCATGCGTCACTACGAGTGGCGTTCATAGGTTTGGACTACAAAGGTTCTGTAAAAAAATAAAAAATAAAATAAAAAATGCAACCCACTGGTTTTTGCACAGCATTAACTGAAAAAATGTTTGGAAGCACAATTTTTGGCCAAACATGGATTCATCCTAATGGATGCTCAGTCCTGAAGTTGCATTGTCACTTTACAGTTTTCCGCTAAGATGACTTGCTCTTTTCCACTTCCATAAACTGAAAAATATAACAGTATTTGATTATTAAATTACATTAAATGTAAAGTTAGATCTATTACAGCTTTTTACAATATATTGGAAACATATTGTTAATCATTGACAAGGTTTTACAATCCTACAGTTGTTTACTATTAAAAGGGTCATCGGATGCAAAACTAACCTTTCCATGTTGTTTGAACATTAATGTGTGTTGGCAGTTTGTGTACACAACCACCCTACAATGATAAAAATCCACCCAGTGGTATTTTTTTAATCTTTAAAAGTAATATCCTCTTTTTAAAATCAGGTCATTCTCAGCTTCTTGTCGTTGTGACGGCACACAGTTGATTGACATGAGCGTCTTACCTTAGACCCGTCCTCGCCGAGCTGAAACAGTCCGAATACAATCGCCATTGTGTGACTCAGGTGCAGAGTAAGACTCTAATTGAGCGATTGAGGTGTTCTGTTGTTGGATGTAATAATGAACAAAGTAGTAGTTATTTACTCCCGACATCTGAGCCGCTGAAGATGCAGAGGATTAATGTTGGTTTCGGTTTTAGAAGTGCTGATCCCAATCTACATATGCGTCTATGTTCGTGTGAATTATTCGTGATGCAGCTTCACCCACAGCAGAAGTGAGTATAAGGGTTTTTTATGCATTTTGCAAATGGCCTTTCTTAATAATGTGCTTGTTGGCAAGTTTCACAGATAAACACAGCTAAATGCGGCTAAACGCAGCTAAAGTAAACATTACACCTCGTAATCCCTCAGCAGAGAGGGGCGGGGCGAGCAGAGCTCATTTGCATTTAAAGGGTCCATGCAATAAAATGAGCTGATATTTTGCAGAGCTGATTTTGACAAGGTAAAAGGGTGTTTTTTACACTAATATTGAGAATTTTTAACCAAAGTATATTACAGACTTTTAATTAAGACCCTAAAGATTCATATGAACTTGTGGAAAATGGGCATCCGATGGCCTCTTTAAAATCAATTTTTTTTTTCACAGTGTAGTTAGTGATGATGATCTTAACTCTACATACTGTATGGTAAAAATTTAAATACAATAAATAAACAAAAAAGTGTAGATTTTAGTGTACATGTAACACGTTATACGTTTGGTGTGCTAAATAGGACTGTCCTTACTAGTTTGACAGTCAAATGAAAGTGACATCAGATGTTAGACACCATTCATACTAAAAACCAGATAACTGTCACACCGCTATACATGATTTATTGTGAACAACATGATTAATAGAAGCACTATCTCTCATTGGCTGCCAGACAAGATTCTGAATGGGTGCAATGGAATTCATTGAAGATTCATCAAAAGATCCCATGCCTGTCTGGATCCACATTTGTATGGAAATTAAGAGATGAAATCTGACTAAACATTCTCCAAAGAATTAGACGAATTCTACTTTCACTTCTTCAAAGTCAGCACAAAAGTTTTCTGCAGATATCAAAACTGACGACGAACGAACTGTGGAAGAAGCACAGAACTCTGACAGGCCTGACAAAGCTGTCTGCACCTATAAACAGAGACCCAGCTGAGCGGCTCGTGCCACTTATCAATAAACATAATGGCTTTCTCAGTCTTTTAGCTGTTTTTGACAGTTAATTAGAGTGGCAAAGTTAATTGACTTTGAGACTGAATTGGAATGATTCTATGACTCGCCGGCTGTATTTGCATATGCATCCTGTAGTGAGTCATTGCCAAAAAAAAAAAAAAGAAAAAAAAGGCCCTGTCCCTGCCAATGGTAATTTACAGCAGACGGGCCCTCTACCCTTGCCAGTTGCCATCTAGGACATTAGCGGACCAGAAACACCCTGCATCTGCTTGAGCGTAACAGGCTGCACTGATATTGTTGGCATGGCTGTCGTGTTTTATTGATATCTCCATGACCTCTATGTGGACCCCCATAAATTGCATTCATATCTTTAGGTAAATAAGCCACAGCTGGGTGGGATTGCGTCAAAAGTAATACTGGCTGGAACATAAATTCTGACGACAAGATTTCCGTATTGTGATTATAAATTTTTGCCTAGTGAAATGTGGGCGGTGTGGGTCGTTTCTGATTGCACTGCTAAGTGCTAATCATTGCTTTGAGCTTGGTTCATTTTAATACGCTGTAAAAACCCTGAGTATTGTGGCACTGCTAAGCGTGCAGTTGTACAGATGCCTGCTGGGTGATTTGCAGGCTGTGAGGACCGAAACATCTCTATCTGAAGCACTCTGTCAGGGGCTTGTTGTCTGTCTCTCCAAACATTAACTCAAAGGTTGGCATCACTGTGTTGTTTCTGATAATGTCTTCCCCTCATTCATAAATTTAACTCAAAAGTGCTCTGACATTTATGTCCAACAAGCATGAACAATCTATGAGGTCTCTATTTCAGATTACTCTTAACAATGTATAAATCTGTCCTTAGATTTTTCAAGGTACCAAACAATTTAAATGTGAAAACATTTTGTATAATATACTTCCAAAACTAAATAATTTGAGCTATGCTATCGACCAATTTTGATTTTATAAAGCAATAAGCCTTGTATGATTACAGTAACCTTTTTTGCGTTCAGAATTTACAAAATTTATATAATAAGTGAGTATCATGAATACATCTTTTTCAAAACTGTGTTTTTGACTTATCCTGAATAACTTATATTTCAGCCCAGTACCTGCGTGATTCGTCAAAGACATAAAAAGACAAAAATGTCGCTCCGGCTACAATGTTCTTCTGCAAGACACATGCAGTTCTGTTTATTTACCACCAGAGCACCGTCTCGGTTACGTACATAACCCTCGTTCCCTAAAGGAGGGAACGGAGACGTCACGTCGGAGGCCAACGAATTGGGATATCGCTTACAGATACCAATCCTCTTCATGTGTAAACTAAACGAGCCAATGCACATTGGCATGCATAATTGCATTCAGCTGTCGCTGATCACAGCATGAGCATAAATAGGCAGCCGGTGCAATGCATAGACAGGTTTTCGCTGAGGAGCCAAGCCGGGCCGGCTGCACAGCGGTGGTATAGCAGCTGAGGCGACAGGACATGACGTCTCCGTTCCCTCCTTCAGGGAACGAGGGTTACATACGTAACCGAGATGTTCCCTCTCAGTCGGTCTCTCGACGTCACATCGGAGGCCGACAAATTGGGATCCCTTGCAAAGTGTCTCAGCTGCTGCCCGCCTCCAGTGTCCTGAGCAAGCTACCTGGCCTCCAATTTTTTTGCTCACTTCAGTGAGGCTGGAGCACTGGGAAGGTGCAGAGCCCCCACCCATCCTGTAGGAGGTTCGGAGCAATACTCATATTGGAGGTGATTGAACCTCGTAGATGGTCTACCGGGGAAACACGGCCTCAACGGGTTACTGTGGAAGATATATGGGCATCCTAAGTCTCTCATATTATCCCGAGCCTTCTATCGGTTCTGAAGGATTCATCGAGAGAGGGCCTGGCGCCTAGACATTCCGCCACGTCAGGAGCCGGGGAAGGAGGAACTCGACAGGGTCAACTGTATGGACACTCTGGAGAAGGTAGCAAGCCGACCGGAGCCAGTGCCACTCTGTATTTCTACTCGTTTGACGTGAGAACACAGGAGGAGACTGGCTCTACATGAAGGCTATAAAACCTAGCGAATGTGTTGGGGGTCGCCCAGCCCGCAGCTCTACAAATGTCAGATAGCGAGGCGCCGCGAGCCAGCGCCCAGGAGGATGCAACACTTCTAATTGAGTGAGCTCGCAACCTGAGCAGGCAGGGCACGCCCTGGGCTTGGTAAGACAGGGCGATGGCATCCACTATCCAGTGAGCCATCCTCTGCTTGGAGACGGCATTCCCCTTCTGCCATCCTCCGTGACAAATGAAGAGTTGGTCTGAGGTCCTGAAGCTTTGTATCCGGTCAACGTAGCACCTTAATGCTCGGACGGGACAAAGCAAAGCTAGGGCTGGGTCTGCCTCCTCCGGGGGCAGCGCTTGTAGGCTCACCACCTGATCCCTAAAGGGAGTAGTGGAAACCTTGGGCGTGTAGCCAGGCCGGGGCCTCAGGGTTACCTGGGAATCTGCCGGCCCGAACTGAAGGCACGAATCGTCGACCGAAAAAGCCTGCAGGTCCCCTACCCTCTTGACGGAGGCCAGTGCAAGCAGGGGCAGAGTCTTCATAGAGAGATACTTCAGCTCGACTGACTGCAGAGGCTCTGTGAGCACTAGAGACAGGTCCCAAGAGGGTACGGAGGGGGGCCTAGGAGGATTTAACCTCCTTGCTCTCCTAAGAAACCTGATGACCAGGTCGTGCTTACCCACCGACCTTCCTTCAATGGGGTCATGGTTTGCAGAGATGGCGGCTACATAGACCTTAAGGGTGGAGGGAGACAGCCTACGCTCCAACCATTGCTGCAAAAAGGTGAGCATGACTCCGATTGGGCAACTTCGGGGGTCCTCATTTTGAGAGAAAGCCCATTCGACGAACAGGTTCCACTTCAAGGCGTAAGCATGTCTCGTGGATACAGCTCTCGCCGAAGTGATGGTGTCTACCACTCCTTGGGGTAGATCACCTAGAACCTCCGCGTCCCGTCCAGGGACCAGACATGTAGTTTCCAGAGGTCTGGATGCGGGTGCCACAAGGTGCCCCGTCAGTAGATCCTTCCTCAGAGAAATCTGCCAGGGAGGGGCTGTCACGAGGAGCATTAGTTCCGAAAACCAGGTCCGAGTGGGCCAGTAGGGTGCTACTAGCAGGACCTGCTCCTCGTCCTCCCTGACCTTGCACAGTGTCTTTGCGAGAAGGCTCACTGGGGGAAACACATATTTGCGCAGACCCCGCGGCCAGCTGCATGCCAGGGCGTCCGTACCGAGAGTACCCTCAGTCAGGGAGTAAAACAACTGGCAGTGGGACGTCTCCGGAGAAGCAAACAGGTCTACCTGAGCTTCCCCGAAACGTCTGGGGATGGAGTCTCCACTCTCCGGGAAGCGCAGCTCATGAGAGCTCGTCGGCCGCACGGTTGAGCAAACCCGGAATATGAATGGCACGAAGCGACCTCAGATGCTTCTGACTCCAGAGGAGGAGAGAACGGGCGAGCTGCGACATGCGACGGGAGCATAGACCACCTTGTCGTTTGATGTACGTAACTGTCACAGTGTTGTCCGTATGGACCAGCACGTGTTTGCCTCGAAGGCGTCCTTTGAGACGGTTCAAGGCAAGACGTACTGCTAGCAGCTCTAGGCAGTTTATGTGCCAGTGTAGCTGAGGGCCCGTCCAAACCCCCGAGACTGCCTGCCCATTGTACGTGGCCCCCCAGCCGGTGGTGGAGACATCCGTGTGTACCACAGCATGCCTGGAGACCTGTTCTAAGGGTACTCCTGCCCGAAGAAAAGCTAGGTCTGACCATGGGGTGAAGGTTTGGCGACAGGCCGAGGTTACTTTGACCCGGTGAGTGCCGCGCTACCACGCTCTCCTCGGGACTCGGCCATGGAGCCAGTGCTGGAGTGGTCTCATATGGAGCAGACCAAGCGGTGTAACTGCCGCGGCTGCTGCCATATGCCCCAGGAGCCTCTGAAATTGTTTCAGTGGGACCACTTTCCTGCTCTTGAACGTATTCAAGCAGTTCAGCACCGACTGAGCACGCTCTTGTGTGAGGCGAGCTGTTTGGCTGACCGAGTCCAGTTCCACACCAAGAAAAGAGATCCTCTGCGTAGGAGAGAGTTTGCTCTTTTCCCAGTTGACCCTGAAGGCCCAAGCGGGCGAGGTGTGCCAACACCAGCTCCCTGTGTTCGCATAACTGCTCTCGAGTCTGTGCTAGTATCAGCCAGTCGTCGAGGTAGTTGAGGATACGAACGTCCTGTTCTCTGAGTTCATGTAGAACTTCTGGGTCGTGCCCACCCTCGTACAGGTCCTTCAGTGCCTGGGCCTGATGGACCTGTAACAACGCCATAGCGTGTAGGGTGGAGCCAGCAGCCCCACAAGCCGTGTAGGCACTGCCGATCAGAGCCGACGAGTGCCTACAGGCCCGGGAGGGGAGCAACGGGTTGCCCTGCCGAGTGGAAGCGGCACGGGACACAATTGCATTGCCACCGCATGCTCTACCGGCGGGACGGCCGTGTACCCCCGCGCTGGTCCGCCATCAAGGGTGGTGAGGGAGGATGTGCCACTGGAGCGGTTTCTGGCAGTAAAAGGTGCCGTCCAAGTCCCAGTGAGCTCATCATGCACTTCCGGGAAGAAAGGCACTGGGGTGGGGCGCTAAGAACCAGCGCGGGCCACTTCAAGATACCAGTCGTCCAGCCGAGAAGGATCGGGACGGGATGGAGGGTTCCATTCAAGCCCTACCTTCTCGGCAGCCCGGGCAAGCATAGTCATCATTTCAGGGTCTATATCCGGCACCGCTGACCGCCCAGTGGATGGCAGCGATCCGGAATCGTCCTCCCCCGAAAAGTCTGGCTCACCCTCCGATGCCGCAATCGACATCTGGTCATCAGGGGGAGCTCCAAAAGTAATGAGAGGTACCCCACGAGGAGGTCCAGCACATCCTTCTGGAAGCTCCACTGGAAGCGGAGTGTCGGTGGAAGGAGGAATCCCCGACGGATTATCCGCTGGGAAATTCCCGACCGTCACCGTCAGACCAGTCAGCCCTCTGCCAGAGGTAGAGCCCCCCCGGCGTTTGCCGAGGGGAACGGTAGATCTGGGCAGAGGAACTGACACCCCGCCCCTTTGCAGGAAGTGGAGTCTGGTCCGCAACTCTGTGATGGACATGTCGCCGCAATGACGACATGACTCATTCACGAATGCTGTCTGAGCGTGCTCAATGCCCAGATACGTCAGACAGCGATCGTGACCATCGCCCGGCGCCAGGTAACGACCGCATCCAGAAACGCACGGGTGAAACGGCATGTTGTTTTAAATGCCTCGTCTTTAAAAAGACGTTCACCCGTGGCACTCTTTTAGAAAGCTGCTCTATGTGCTGAAGCGCACAGGGGAGATGGCCGCTGCGACACAGAAGGCGGGTAGTGCAGTCCTTAACTGTGCACTTTTTCCACCCACAGATGATGACCACCACTGCTGACGCGCCGTGCCGCCAACACCAGCAGAAGAGTGAGTTAATTTTCTTTTTCGTTTGCTCATCCGTCTCTGTCAGAGGATCGGCTCCGAAGCGAAATGCTGTCTATGCATTGCACCGGCTACCTATTTATGCTCACGCTGTGATCAGCGACAGCTGGATGCAATCATGCATGCCAATGTGCCATGCATGCCAATGTGCATTGGCTCGTTTAGTTTACACACAAAGAGGATTGGTATCTCTAAGCATTATCCCAATTCGTCGGCCTCCGACGTGACGTTGAGAGACCGACTGAGTGGGAACAAAAATTAGGGACTGCAGCTTTAAGTATATACAGTATATACAGTTGTGCTCAAGATTATATGATCAAAGAAGGCTGTGAAAATAAATCTGTATTATTAATCCTTTTGATCTTTTATTTTAAAAAAGTACAAAAATCTAACTTTTCATTGTAGAATAAGATTTTAAAATAGGAGAGAAATCTTATTATAATACACATTGGCCACAATTAATCATACCCTTTTATTCAATGCTTTTTGCAGCCTCCTTTTGCCAAGATAAAATCTCTAAGTCTTTACCTATAACACCTGATAAGTTTAGAGAACATCTGACCAGAGATCAGAGACCATTTCTTTATACAGAATCTCTCCAGACCCTTCAGATTTCCAGGTCCATGTTGGTGCTTTTACTCTTCAGTTCATCCCACTCATTTTCTATAGGGTTCAGGTCAGAAAACTGGGTTGGCCAAGGCAGAAGCTTGGTTTTGTTGTCAGTGACCCATTTTTGTTTTGATTTTGATGTTTGTTTGTGGATCATTGTCCTGTTGGAGGATACAGTACAACCACATCCCATTACCATTTACCATAGGTATGAATTATTTTGAGCACAACTGTATATATATATCACCAAATATGCTATATAATTTATTTAAAATTTGTTTGTGTGTGTTTGTTTTGTTGGTTTGTTTGTGTGTTTGTTTTTCTGGTCAATTCTTTAAAACATTTGCTAGATCAATAACTTCCCATACTTTCAGTTTTGTATTTATTCACATAGTTGTAGTGCTGATAGTAGTCAAATGTGGCAGTATTTAGTCATGTTACTGTGCAATTCAACACTTTCTTTAAAGAAAACAGCAGACAAAAGCACCTAGCAATGTCACAATTCATTTTAGTCCATGTAAGAATAATCTACATTCATTTTTTTTGCTTGTTTTGTTTGCATTAAGCTTGTCTGAGTGAGCAACTATAACCAAAGGGAGCTTAGCGAAGGGTTAATTGTCTCCTTTTTTGTTTCTCCTTAGGAGAAACATTTGAGACTAAGTTGCAACTGAAACCATATAGCTGAGAGCTCCACTGTGCCTCGTGAGCTGTGAAAGCTTCCAAAGCTGTGAGTTTTCCTCTGGAGAGAGGATTCAAACAGAGCTTGTGTGTGTGTGTGTGTTTGTTTGTTGGTTTGATGTTGTCTATGCTTATTGACTGGAATCTCTGGCTGTGTAATGTTCTGATGTCTCACTATAGGACGAATGGAGTTCAGTCAGATGCAGGAATCCAACAGTAAGTAAGCGTCCTATCCTCGGTACTCTTAACTAGATCTTAACAAGATGAAGTTTGAAGCATTACCCATGGAGGCTCAGCTGTAATTGAATTTAGTTGTTTCTAATCTCCTCTCTGCTCCTGTGCTCCTCGCGGTGGCTAATTGAAACGCCACGGCCAGTATGGGCCGCGTTTGTGATGCGAGCCGTGACGGCTGTGCTACCTCCGGAGTGCCGTTTGAGCGGGGTTGCTTAGCATCCGCTCTGTGACGGGGTTAGAGAGATTTCACTGCCCGCTCTGAATGCATGATGAAGATGAAATCATTCACGGCTCCAGGCTAAAGATTGAACTCAGCCGCTATGGTGCTAGTTTTAACGACGCCATTTCCTGTTTGGTCAACCTTGGTTAATATAGATTTGTTAAATTTTGAATAAAACAAGTGAAAAAAAAAAAAAACCCTTAAGGCCTATTCACAGCAATAATGTACATTAAAAGAAACGACTGCATAATTGATGTTAATTGCAATTTTATATTGGTCCAATCGGAAATTATTGGTAATGCACTCCCCATAGAAAAACAAAAGAGGGGGGGGGGGGGGGCTCTTTAGATCCGCCTCCGCCTCCAGGAGCTTGGCTGTTTTTGGAGAGAATTGCAAAGCTGCGTCTTTCTTTTATAAATATGATACAACTAAATACTCTTTGGATACTTGAAAGATGCAAT